>NW_024412391.1:13253263-13288263 GCF_014898765.1 Herpailurus yagouaroundi | reverse complement strand
AGGCTTCTTGCTGTCAGTGTGGAGCCCGTGTCTGGTCTTGACCTCATGAACCGTGAGATCATGACCTGAGCCGAAATCAAGAGTCAAACACTTAACCAACTCAGCCATCCACGTGTCCTTTTAATAATCATATTCTTCAGGAATATTTAATAACTTGGGAAAACACCCAGGATAGAGTGGTAGGAGCAAAAAGCTGGCTTAAACATTTATATGCACGTGGTTTCAATGTTTTCTGTGTATGTGTATTGTTTTAGTGGTTACTCCCTATGTAATATCCTCCTCAGAATTATATCATCATGGCCGGGTTTCAGAAACTTAGTTTTTTATAGACTTACAGTTGCTGGTATATAGAAATGTATGCTTTCTACTAGCTAAATTTATTATTTAAATGATTTTATTTATATCTTATTGTACTCTCATTTTGCACGCCAGGGAAGGGCTTACTGAGAAGGAAATAGTTGAGTGAAAACTTGAAGGAGGTAAGGGAAGAGGCCATATAAACCTGGGGGAAGAGTACTAACAAGGAGGACCGAGGCCCCGAGGCAGGCACATGCATGGTGTGTTCACAAAAGAGCACAGTTTCCTTGTAACTGGAGCTGAGTGAGGCGGGGAGGGAGCAGGCAGATCTGAACCCCGAAAATTACAGGTACAGGTCACAGGAAGTCTTCTAGGTCATTGTAAAGCGTTCGGATTTTACTCTGAATGAGATAGGAAGGAGAGCACGATACTCCATCAGGCTGAGAAAAAATAATGACTGGATCACACAACAAAAGAGCTACTGATCAACATTTTCTTGCATTGGAACAGGATCACACTGGCTTGTATGTTGAGAATCCCCTGAAAGGGGACAGGGAAACCAGTTAAAACACCGATAATCAGGAGAGAGATGGTGGTAGTTTAGAAAGTAGTTTTCAGTGAGCGTTGTGAGAAGTACTGAATTCTGTGTTTTGAGAGCTGAACTGATAGGATTTGCTGGTGGATGGGATGACCGGAGGCATGAACAAAATAGAAGAGTGAGGATAACTCCAAGGTTTTAGACATGAGCGACCAAAGGTTGATGTTGCTGTTCCTATTGGCAGGACCTCATGTGGAACTTATACGTGGTTGGTCCTTAATAAATATTTGTTGAATGCGCTTGAATTTATCTGCCTCCAGTCTCTGTGTTCTTTCTCCTCTTAGTTCTCTATTGCTGGAGTGGTGCTTGCTGGTTGAGGTGTTTTGTTTTGTTTTGTTTTTTTTCTTAAATGTTTACACTAAAGCTGTGTCCACGAACCATTACTTTATAGGTCTAGATTGCTTTGTCTAAGAATCTTCAGAGCCTCTTTGTTAGTAACCTCAGCTCTTCTCTGGTCCCTCCTGAGCTAAATTGACAAGGCATTCTTTTGTGCATTTTATTTTAAGAAAAGCCTTGTCTATATTTTAAGCTTTTGAAAAGCAACATTTAAAAAGCAAATTCACTGATCTTTGAAGAAATACAAAAGAAACGTACTTTTCCAGGAAGAAAGTTGTAGCAGTAATTTTATGTGATGTATTTCGAAAATGTTGATCAGTAGCTCTTTTGTCGTGTGATCGAGTCATTATTTTTTCTCAGCCTGATGGAGTATTGACCTGATACCAGTAAAACCAATAATAGCAATATTAGGAGTTCTGTGTTACATGTTATTTTTTGTCAGTCTATTTTCTTCTGTTAATATTGGGCTACTTTGTAGAGGATCACTGTCGTATTTTCTCTCCCCCAAAACTGTAACTTTATATATCTTCCGTGAATTTTATTATGCATATGTAAGTTGGTTTCCAAACTAAAGTGTAGTACTTGTGTCTTGTTGGAATGCTATTTTTTCATCCTTTTTTGCTACATTTTATAATAGCTTTGACTCCAACTTTTAGTGTGTTCTTTTTTATACCCCGATCAAAACATGAATTTCTTGAGGTCACGGACTGTACTGTGTCTATTAGTTAGGTTTATATCCTTGTGAGCCCACTCCTAGGCACAAAGATGCTGAGTTCCTAATTACAGATTGAATTCAATTAAATAGTGTTTTCATATTAAATGCATTTCTGTCAGAATTGCTATTTTGAAAACCATTGATTATAGTGATTTGTATACACTTCTGATACCTGGTTTGTGGTGAATAATTAAGAAACATTTTAGGTTAAAATTGCACAGACATGCCATGAGTTTGCCCATTTTATTTCTCTGCATTGGGGAATTCTTGTGATAATCAAGGCAGGATCTAAGATGCTTCCCATAAAAGAAAGAGAGCATATATAATCATAATTAGATGGTGTAAAAATGTCAGACCAAAATGATACTAATTATTTTTTCCTGAAGCGTAACTAATATCCCAAAGCAAAAATACCGTTCATTCCCATTTTAAATCCCATTAGGATTATTGTATATGGTATCTCAATGATTATAATAATTGGGCATACATTTCTACTTGATAATGGTGATACCATATTGTTACACAGTATCAGAAAATGTAAATAAAACCAATGGGTAGAATATATTCCAAAGGAAATTTTATGATCTAGGAAATAAAAATTCATAAATGGAATGGTTTCTCAAGACTACACTATCTGGTTCATTCTCTTTATTTTATTGGTAAGAAAAAGAAGCCTCAGGGAGGTTAAACAACTTTCTTGTTGTGACATAAAATTACTTGATATCAAAGAAGGAGGACTTCATTTCTTAACATCTGATTATAATCTATATCAAATTCGATTTTATTCTATATTGTTTATTTCACTCTATCAAGTTAACTGATAACATTTAAGGCAAAAGCTGTATTATTTTTATTCTGTTAATTTTTGTGTATTTGTAATGATTATCTTAGGCTAACCATGAGAACTGACTGAAAACCAACAGCAAACAGGAATAGAGACATCTATACAGAATCCAAAGATACTTGTGTCGGAATAGTTGAATTCAGAGGGGGAATTGTAGACTGTTCTGTAAAGAGTATGTTGTGTGGAGACTTTTCTTTCTAGCAGTATGACTGGTATCTTCGTTGATCGTCGCATGAAAAAACTTCAAGTGTTGGGTGAAAACTTAAAAATGTGTTAAATTGGGGCGCCTGGGTGGCTCAGTCAGTTAAGCATCCTACTTCGGCTCAGGTCATGATCTCACGGTCTGTGAGTTCGAGCCCCGCGTCGGGCTCTGTGCTGACAGCTCAGAGCCTGGAGCCCATTTCAGATTCTGTGTCTCCCTCTCTCTCTGCCCCTCCCCTGTTCATGCTCTGTCTCTCTCTGTCTCAAAAATAAATAAACGTTAAAAAAAATTTTTTTTTAAATAAAAAAAACAATGTGTTAAATCGCTTTGATGAGCTGGCAAGAAAGTTAGGATTATTGGAAGCAGTAAAAGGACTCCAGAGAGATATTGGGGAAAGTACTTCCAAGCCAGTTTTTACCTTGAAAGTACTTACCAAACCCAAGTGAACTTGCAAGGCACAGAGTAGGAACAAAGCCCTGAACCTCCCCAGCCTGGGGAGTCTAATAGAAAGTTACCCCCAAACTCCATATAGAGTACATGGATCATCTAGAAATACCATCCTTTTCTCCATAATCTTCCCATCTCCTGTAAGGGACTGGAAGAAAATTGGTCACCTTGGCATAGGCTGAAAGCAGGAAAAATCCCCAGAAAAAAACACATTTGCTGCCAAAATAAACATCATCTGGGTGGTGTGAGAAAATTTTAAAGCAAGAGTTTGGGCTCCAGGTTGGTAGTTCTCTTGTTAACTAGCAGAAGCCATTGCTAATCTTTTCTGATGGAACCTATCTTTAAACCAGGCCTTCAAGAATTATTACAGACAAATTTCTAAGGAATATGAACTTATATAACACACACTTTTCCACACATATGTGCACACATACACGATACACAATATATCCAGAAAATGAGGATCCAGGAGCAAGATTCAACAGAGATGGTTTACAAAAGAATCAAATCATCAGACATTCAGTATTGCAGCTATGAAACACTTAATACTGGTTTATCTCACAATGATATTTTAGTTAATAACTTTTGCCCTAATGGCTCCTGTTATGTCTTTTTCTTGCCTTATTGCAATGTCTGTATTTTTACATTTTTTTTTTTAATTTTTTTTTTTTCAACGTTTATTTACTTTTGGGACAGAGAGAGACAGAGCATGAACGGGGGAGGGGCAGAGAGAGAGGGCGACACAGAATGGGAAACAGGCTCCAGGCTCTGAGCCATCAGCCCAGAGCCCGACGTGGGGCTCGAACTCACGGACCGTGAGATCGTGACCTGGCTGAAGTCGGACGCTTAACCGACTGCGCCACCCAGGCGCCCCTAAAATTTTTTTTTAATGTTTTATTTATTTTTTAAGACAGAGAGAGACAGAGCATGAATGGGGATGGGGCAGATTGAGAGAGAGAGACACAGAATCCGAAGTAGGCTCCAGGCTCTGAGCTGTCAACACAGAGCCCGACGCGGGGCTCAAACTCACGAACCGTGAGATTATGACCTGAGCTGAAGTCGGACGCTTACCGACTGAGCCACCCAGGCACCCTGCAGCCTGTATATTTTTAATGGCTGTATCATATTCCAGTTATACATACATACATACATTCATACATACATGTTTGTATCACTTATGTATATGTAGATTTGTGTGTATGTTTGTAACTAAGTCCCTGTTATTTTGCATTTTAATTGACTTTTTAAAAGTTGAATTTACTGTTCTATGATGAACATGCTTGTTGCCAAATCTTAAGTTCCCCCATGATGGTGTTTATTTTTATTGAGGATGGAAGGAAATGCCTAGAGCCAGAATTATGGAGTTAAGTAATATGTAAAATGTTAACGTTGAAGGAGGGATGAAGAGAGATATATATATATATATATGTATATATACATATATATATATCTCCATATGTATGTATACACACGTTATGACAATCATGACTGATGGAATGGAAAATAAAAATTTTGACAAGTGCAAGATATAAGCATGCCAGATAAATGTGGAGAAAACAAGACTGGAAAAATTCACTACTTTTTTATTTGGTTTAGGTAAAAAAAAAAAAAAAAAAAAATAAAAAAATATATATATATATATATATATAGCGCATTTGAGAGCTGCAGGGGATGGACAGTCTGGATAGATTGTAAAACACAATTTTTTAAATCAATTTTTTTGCTGAACATAGGGCAGACACAATCCTATGTTATGCTCTATTTATATAGAAACAGAGGGGGAAAAAATAAACCCCCTGCCAGCTGTAATTTTGAGTGTTGATCATGTCACGGCTCATGCTTAGCTGGTTTGGAAGGCTGATTTTAATTCTGTGGGAATATTCCAAGAGTTGTCACCTAGAGTGCCTGGAAAGTTGACTGTTGCTGATTAACCCTAAAGAGTGACCATGGGTTTGCTGGGAAAGTTATTTAAAGCCACCTGTGCCTTAGTCATCCAGATGCTTCCAATGAGCCATGAAATAATGCTGTTTCTGTTTGGATGCCAGCACTCATTATCTTTGTCAGTAAGTTAAACCCTACCATGTTTTGGAACTTGTAGTTTGACTCTAAATTTGTATTCAAGGAGACCTTTCTCTTACCTCTTACAGTCATTTAGGGTTATTACACTACCTACCTGTCACATTAGGCCCTTCAAAATAATTTCTTTCTTACTATGGGCATCCTTAGATTTAAGCACATCTGTGAGCATGGAGACAATGACAACATTTAACAATACCATTTCTTCTATACGAACTAGTGTATTTATGCACCAGTCATTTCCAGTGGCCTGGGCACCATCATAGACCATTTCACAGGCAAAATAAGATTAATGGGCTCAGTGTGTGTTCAGCTTGATACTCATCCGCACCATAAATCCACTACTCAGCTGGCAAGCCATCATGGGAAGACTCGTGACTAGTCGAACATACATGTTAGGTCAGCACTGAGATGGGCTCATCTGATTAGAGAAATTCACTGCATTCTGTCATCCTTCGTATCACTCTTGGCTTTATTTTAACAAGAACTACTGAGCAACCGGTAAAATCTTTGGCAATCTGAAACATGAGTGAGGAGAGAATCCTTATTGTCAGGTTTAATCGTGGTCGGTGAACCAACACAGACACTTAGTTGAAACAGTACAGATCGGACGGAGAATTTCCCGGCTGTACCAGTCTCCAAAGACTTCTGCCCTGCCATCCACTTGTTACACTGGTAATGTTTCTGCAGTGATCCTTCAAAACAGGGTCACCCCTACAAGAGGCAGGGGGACATCTGGGGCTGGTGGGAAAGGGTTCTTCTGGAGAACAAAATACTTACACTTCCTCTGTGGGCTACTCATCACTTCCCCGCCCCAATGCACAGATTTTCTTTTAAATAGTTATGAAAGAAAATAACAACAGTGAGCATTGGAGTGTAGCTCGCTTGGAAGACAGTCTGCCATTTCCTCAAAATGTTAAACATAGAGTTACTGTATGACCCGGCAATTCAAATTCTAGGTATATATGGAAGAGAACTGGAAACATACGTCCACACAGAACTTGTATATGGATGTTCCTAGTAGTGTTGTTCATAATAGTCCCAAGTGAAAGTATCCACGTTCATCAGTTGGTGAGTTAAACTAACTGTGGTATATACACACACTGGAATATTACTCCAACTTAAATGAGGTACTGATAAATGCTACAACATGGATGAACTTTGAAAACATGCTAAGTGACAGAAATCAGACACATGATAAAGGAGGGGACTCCAGCTTACCCACACAAAAATCTTTGCATTAGATATACCCGGCTAACCGCTAAAACCTATTTAGTAGATTCAAGATAATTAAAACTAGGGAATCAGTTAAAGAGTGGAAGGAGAAAGAATCAATGCCGTCTCCTTATGTAGCCTTAAAATAAAGTGAGTTGTAGGGTAATGTCACTAAGATAGGAATGCTTCTCAAAACTGGTCAATTAAAGTTCCCTTGTGCCTTATTGATCAACCATTTAAAAATATGCATGCAGTGACTGTGGATCCTTTGGTAATTGGCTCATATCTTACATTATGCTCTTCATAGAGCATGCCATTTCAGACTCCATTAGAGAAATAGTCTGTACTGTTACTAATGGAGCCGCCTTTGACTTACGCTCACGGAAGAGCACCGGGTGAACACGTTTTACCGATGGCTCAGGGTGAGCTCCATTAACCTTAAAATCTGTTGTTTTGTTGTTTTTGGTTCCTTGTCATTCCTCCGTCCGAAACATCGTTGAATTCTTTGTTAGCAAGATGATTAAAGATTTTTTTCTTATCTTCTTTTTTAAGCCAAGACACCACCCCAGAAAAATAATTATAAATTCACGTGTTATTTGGGAAATAGAATGTATTGCATTCTTGAACCACCAACGAATATGGTATTTCTGGCTTTATAAAAATTTCTCCACGAGAAATTCACCCTGTTACGTGACCAGAAAATAACGATTTCATGCTGTGTCGCCAAACGTCTGGGAGAGAGAGTCTTACCTGAAGCAAGACTCGGGTGAGGTTTTTGGTTCCTAGCAGTCCGCTCACATTGAGGTTCCAGTCGACACAAGGTACTGCGCATACACATGTGCTGCTCCTTATACTTCAGAACATGGACTGTTTGTCTCACAATAATCTGTCACTAGGGAGTCTCTAATTTAGATCCTCCTTCTGTACGTTACCCTTTTTACCTGTGGGTGACACTAGAGAGGGGCCGAAAGGAACTTCCCCTTCTTCCTCAGGGCTGAGGTCCTTGGAATTTCCTTTATTTCTTTCATTTCTCAGTCTTGCCCTGCCCCGCCCCCAGCCTCTGCTGCTGCCCAATTCTGTAACTACTGACCATCAGACTTACTGCCCCACCTCACCTTGTTTCTAACTCAGGGCTTCCTGTGATGACCACAGGGAAGGCGAGGAGAGAGATAATTCTAAGTATGTCCCTGACTACAACCTCCATTCCTTTTAAATTTTCTCTGTCTCTGACTTCAGCCATAAAAACTCTGATCCGCGAGAAATCCCCACGTGACAGCTTGCACTGCTTATCATCAGTCAGGGCACTTTCCAAGTCTCATTTATTTCTCACCAAGCCTTGACCCCTCTGTGGTGGATCATTGGAATGTCTTTCTTACGAGAACCTTTGACTCCTTTTCCCCTTGTTCTTTTGCTCCATTCGGCTGGTAAATCCTCACCTCTAGCTCTCAGAGTCTAGTGTCTCTTCTCCATTCTTACTTCTGCTCTAGAATATTCCACAGCAATATGGTGCTGCTATAAATTGCAGTTATTTCAGCCCACCTGGGCCCTCAGTAGTATAGAGGGATTATCAAAAATCCTTCCTCAGATGTAACAGGAAAACACAAAGCGAGGGAGAGCCACTGGGATTCCTTTAAAAAGAGGAAGCAGAAAAAGTGGGCTTCTGTTTGTATTTTGGGTATTGAGGCAGGCAGACGCTCCAAAGCTCCCTCCTGATCAAGGGCGAGACCCTTTTCTGTCTTCCTACCCTCGTATTCCTGGACCTCCAAGGAACCCTCACCAGTAGTTTGGAGTTGGAGGGGTCATTATATGCAGTGCTGGCTAGTCAGGAGAGATGGGGAGAAATAGAGTTAGTTCTGGGTCTTGCTGCTGGGACTACATTAGAGAGGAAAGTTATTTCTGGCCTCAGTTGGACCATTAAGTGTCTTCCCCCCAGAATCATTGCTTACATGATGGTTTTATCTGTAGAATGTTGTTTTTGTCAGGCTTCGCTTACATTTTTGATCAGAGAGGCTTTTTGTACATTGACTTGGATAATCAACTGCTCTATTTAGTGTCGATTCCATGGAAAATGGATTTTAGGTGTCAAACCACTGTAAAATCAGGGTTTACTGCTCCCAGTTTTAGAGTTTTCCTATGTCACCCATCATCTGTGTCATTTGTTTTAATTTTTTTATATTTGTTTATTTTTGAGCAAGAGAGAGAGTGACAGACAGACCGAGTGCGAGCAGGGGAGGGGCAGAGAGAGAGGGCGACACAGAATCCGAAGCAGGCTCCAGACTCTTAGCTGTCAGCACAGAGCCCCACGTGGGGCTTGAACTCACAAATTGCAACCTCATGACCTGAGCCGAAGTCAGATGCTTAAACCAACTGAGCCACCCAGGTGCTCCTCATCTGTGTCAATTTATTCAACCTGTGAGTTTCTTGGAACATAAAGTGGTATTAAGCACATTGTAGCATATGTATATTGGGAAAAACTGTTTAAATACTGAACCGGCCATGTGTGGTTTTGATTTTGAGCAAGGCTCTGCACCCCCTGCCCCAGAGCCTCCCATTTCCTCATGTCTATGTTGAGTAATAATATTACAGGGATATTACTAGGATTAAGTGAGATGTTTTATGCTAAGGGTCCGGCACAGTGTCAGTTTCCTGGTAGACGTTTAATAAATACGAATCCCCTCTCCCCCTCTTGACCTTCTTCCTCATATCTGCATAATACTTGACACCTGTCTTCTTTATCTACACAGTAGAAAATTAGAGCTACCCGGGAATAAAATATAATTGAGCAATGAAATATAGACAAGGCATTTACTCCTCTAATGGTGGGGATAACTAATTTGTTTTTACTTGGGAGATTGTTTTCTATAAATAATATTATAATTTTTTAGCATTTTGCTGAAACATGATTCCTTACTTTGCATACTTTATGCAAAACACTGATTTGTTTTTTGTTTTTTTGTTCCTACGTGGTTTGCTATTTGTTCCTACGTGGTTTGCACTTAGAATTCACTAGATCTAAAAAAGACATTATCATTTTTTTGTTTGTTCATTTGTTTATTCATGTAAATAATAAATACTCAACAAACACTTACCAAGTACTTATTGTGTGCCGGAAACTATCCTAAGCACAAGAGATACATCCATGAACAAGATTGTATTGTTGTTAATCATTATAGACTTAGAGTTGAGTCCAAAAGATGATCCTTTCCTTGAAGGGGTTTATTCCCAGGTCCAGCAGCAACTTACCATGAGCAATGGGATGTTACCACCAATCTTGATTTGCTTGACTTGACCGTAATAGTAAGTTGAGTGTAAGAATAAATATCGTACTCGGGGCGCCTGGGTGGCGCAGTCGGTTAAGCGTCTGACTTCAGCCAGGTCACGATCTCTCGGTCCGTGAGTTCGAGCCCCGCGTCGGGCTCTGGGCTGATGGCTCAGAGCCTGGAGCCTGTTTCCGATTCTGTGTCTCCCTCTCTCTCTGCCCCTCCCCCGTTCATGCTCTGTCTCTCTCTGTCCCAAAAATAAATAAACGTTGAAAAAAAATTTTTTTTAAATAAAAATAAAAAAAAAAGAATAAATATCGTACTTCTGTTTTCTTCTTAATCTCGCACCAAACCCCAAACTCATAGATAGTCCCTGTCACAGCGTCCAGCATTGGTGGTAACAGCAGCAACAGCATTGAGTCCTAATGATAATCTGTGCTTTAGAATGGGAACTTGCTAAAGAACTTAATGTAAGAGAAGGCTTCTGGCAAGGTGACAGCTATGAATTCAGGGAATTCTTAGACCATTCAGCAGGCTCTTAGAGCCAATTAAAGACCCTGTTTATTGATGCAATCAGAATGCATTTTTATAATCGTTCAAAAGTGTTTATGAAGCAAAGTATTTGCTGTAAAAAGAAATTCATCTTCAGTGTGGTTCTTTTCAATGTGGAAAGGCCAAGTTGAAATCCAGGCCATGTTGAACATGTCAGATAAGGCATGCTGCTTTCTATGGCTCAGCACAGTTGACCATCAGATTCTGTACTGTTTCTATCTAAGCACTTGGCACAAACAATTCATAATCATAACATCTATACATTTAATATTATTTTTTAACTTTTTATTTTCTTTTTATTTTTTAAAATTTATTTTGAGAGAGCAAGAGACAGCATGCACACATGAGTTGGGGAGGTGCAGAGGGAGGGAGAGAGAGAATTTTAGGCAGGCTCCACACTGTCAGTGCAGAGCCTGATGTGGGGCTCGAACTCACCGACCATGAGTGAGATCGTGACCTGAGCCGAAGTTGGACTTTTAACCGACTGAGCCACCTGGTGCCTCAATAGTATTTAAAAAAAAAAAAAAAATTTTTTTTTTACATTTATTTATTTATTTATTTATTTATTTATTTATTGAGAGCTATAGAGAGACAGAGCACAAGTTGGGGAGGGGCAGAGAGAGGAGGAGACACAGAATGCGAAGCAGGCTCCAGGCTCTGAGCTGTCAGCACAGAGCCCGACAACGGGGCTTGAATTCACAAACCGTAAGATCATGACCTGAGCCGAAGTCGGACACTTAACCAACTAAGACACCCAGGCGCCCCTCAATACTCTTTTTAATTGAAAAACTAAAAGTAGAGAAAGGCAGATTTTATTCTGTCATGCTCTAAGTGTTCTCAGCAGCTTTCTAACCTTGCACTGCAATAATCATGCCCCCCAAATAAGACAGACATGTTCTAATGGCCTTGCTAATGCTCTTGACTCCTCCAGTGCTGCCTAAAGTAGCAGGAATAACATTTTAAAAATTGGACCTTTTGTATTTTAGTTTATGTTTCGGTGATTGTGTGTGTGTGTGTGTGTGTGTGTGTGTGTGTGTGTGTGATCAGTTAGACCCTTAACTGTTTGGTAATTCTAATGAGAAAAGGAGACCATTTATTTGAGATATACTAGGTGTCAAACCCTGTACTGAATCCCCTTGAGTACGTTCTCACCACAAGTCTTTGGAAGAGTTTATTTCAGTATGTATTTTATAAATGGGAAAGCTGAGGCTCAGAAAATTTAAATAATTCTGTCACTTACAATATCAAGTAGCACATCTGGGGTCTGACATCGATCTTACTGATTTTTCCCACCATACCATGTAGTCCTCGCAGCGAGAACATTTGTTTCCATTTCTTTCTGAGGCTGGGCTTTTCGATTTCTGTTTTATTAACATGACTATATTCATTATAAATGCCATCAAATTCCAGTTGGGAAGAATCAGGGAATAAATAAGCTTAGGAGCTAATCACTTCTGTGTCAACGAATTCTAAAAAGCCCAGATTGTGAGCACTAAGATGCTGCCATCCCAGCAGTCTTTGGGTGGCCTTGGGGCCTCTTGCCACTTGTCTGCAAGAGCCTGTCAAACCATTGTCCTCGTTGTTAGAAACTAAAATATGACTGGGGCATTTCCTCCCCTTTCTGCACAATATGTATTCTACTCGATACTATTGTCAGTTTCTCTTTCTCTCTAACCATCCATCATCATTCCGCATTTCCTCTGGTGCCTATCACCCGGCCTCTGACAGCTGAGATTAGACTGTAAGCATAATGAATGAAGGGGAAGGAGATGCTCTGGCCCCTTTCGTGCTCTTCTCAGGATTGAACATGTTCTTTAAGAACGTTCGTGACAGCAGCTCCCAGATTGCTTGATTACAGGAAGGCGTGTGAGGAGGCGTGTGTTTCTCACCCGGAATATTGCAATGCTAGACTAAATCTCGGAGGATTAGAGACTCAGACCATATGGTCTTTGGCCACGGCCTTTACTTTTGGCTCCTACCTGTTTATTTTAGGACGATGGTTTGACAAGAATATCTTCATTGGGTTGGTGCTGTTTATTGGTAATATATAATAAGCTGGATTTGAACTTATCGCAAAGAGGAAATCACATCAGATGGAGGGCAGATGGTGTTTGCGACGGGACTGGAAGCATGTATGAGGTTCCTACAGGTGGAATTTTGGTTGGAGGTTGAGGTATTTCTTCCCAAGATCTACTTTTTATTTAGTTTCACCCTATTCTGGAAAGCAGTAATCACCTTTCTAGAGCTAACAGGGAACAGATGCAACTATTAGGTTCCAGCCAGATGCTGGCCATTTCACAGCCTAATCTCCCTGTCACTGTCATTTCTCGTGGCCCTTGGGCCTTATTTTTGGTATTGGATCTTTTGTTATCTACGTTTCTCATATGATTGTCATCCACAAATGGTGATTAAACACACCTATTACCCATAAGGCTCTGGGGATACAGAGAGAATTGCTTATGTTTGTTGGGTTTTTGACAGTTTACAAAGGACTTGCACATATACTTTCTCATATAATTCCAGTAACATCTAAGTTAGGTGTTTCTTCCTTCATTCAGCAAATGTGTGCTTTTATAACCATTTTCCAGGAAGTTCCATTCCGGGTTCGAAAATGTTACATAAGTATTAGAAAAGAAACGGAAGTAGAGTGACCTAAGTTAAGGTTATATAGGTTATCACATATGAAGTCACTGTTAAGGGAATTGTGGACCCTGGGAGAAGGCCATTTGACAGTTTAAACCTTTATTTTTAAAATTTTTCAAAGTTGATTTATTTTTGAGAGAGACAGAGACAGCATGAGTGGGAGAGGGGCACATAGAGAGGGAGAGAGAGAATTCCAAGCAGACTCTGCACTGTCAGCACAGAGCCCCATGTGGGGCTTGAACTTAGAAAACCGCGAGGTTATGACCTGAGCCGAAACCAACAGCCAGAGGCTTAACCGACTGAGCCACCCAGGTGCCCCCCCATTTGACAAGTTTAAGGCTAGATGTGGTGCCTGAAGGAATGGTGGGAGGAGGCAGGGCCCTGGAAATGGAAGCCCGTTGTGGACCAGGGCACGGAGGTGTGTGTGTATTCAGTGCATTTGGTGGGCATGAACATACTAGTTTGGAGCTAAGTTAATCAGGTCTATATATAATTATCGAGGACCTAAAATCATTGAACCTGAGACTTTTTTAGAAATCATTGGAAATCATGTAGTCTAACTCACATTTGTTCTTAAGAGAAATGTTCATATTCAGTAAATGAAGGTATTGTTATGTAGATTTATTTCATAGGAAGTTATTGATGTTGCTCCTGGAGTGCAGAATATAACCTGTTTTGTTTTTTTTTTTTTCTACACATACACACACGTTTCTTTGGTAATTCAGCGCTGGCTTCATTTTATGATCTTAGAGAGGTATTGATAAAGACGATATATTTATTCTGTTTGTGACCATACCGTGTGTCCTCGAGAGAAGGATTTTGTTAAAAGAGTCATGTTTGTGGTAGCCCTGATGCTCTCCTTATGCAAAACCACTGAGTTAGCAGAACACTAATATCTCTGGTGCAAATACAGTAAATACAACGTGGATTTTTTTCCATGAGAAAAATAGCTTACGACTTTCAACCAAGAGCTGTACATACTATTATATTTTCTGTTTTTCTTAAGAAAAGCCTTGCTCTGATTAGTTGGTGGAGACAACTGATCCAAATGGGATTTGTCTAGACTCTGATGCCTCTGGGAAGTCTTGATGATCCAGGGTATGGATTTCTGAGGCTTCACACGTTTTTATCAGTCAATCTCCAAGATACCTCCGAGACCATTAAGATAGATAATAAATCAAATGAGATTTAGTTGTGTTTGGTATCATGCAAAGAACTATAATTAGAAGGAAAATGTAATTTCAAAAAAAGAAATGAAATAACTTAAGTGTAGGTTGTTAGGATTTTGAGGAAGACCATGAAATAGCATCTGTCTTTACTGTCAGAGTTCTGAAACTATTAGGAAATAACATAAGTCGGGCAGATGGAAGCTGAAATACCAACTTTTATTGGTATAAGCCAGACTGAAAGATGTAGCCTTCTTTGAGAGCCAAAGGAGTTTGCTAACTGAAAATCAAAATTAGACAAATTTACTCACCCACTTACAGAAGGGACTGGACCACTCCATCCCTCTCTGACAAAGCAAGACCTTTCTGGTTAAACTTGACAAGACAACACCATCTACAGGCATTCTGGTTTCTAAAGTGGAATAAGGAGGTTGCTGAGACATGCGTACTCAGCTTTTTCTTCTCAGTTTTACCAAGGGAGTCACTTCACTTCCCCTGGAGTGCATAAAACACAGAGGCCAGGGATTACGTTAATTTTCATTCTAATGGAAGGTAATGTGAGTGGTGTGGGAGGGAGGGGGAGCACCTCTCCCAACACCCGAAGATGCACACTGTAGCGCATTTTAACCTTCTGAAATCAGGATGTTGTATTACGTCTATGGCATGTTATTAATGGCTGTGGACCAGAAGACGGTCAAAATGAGTTGTTTTCGCCTCAGTGTTTGTGAGCTGAGTGGATAGTCCTCATACCATGAGCCTTCACTGATTCAATTAATGAACCTCTTAGGGGCCTTTTGAGGAAAGAGCATGAGTCTTGGTCAGTATTGGAACACCTTCTCTTTAAACCTTCTGATAGCATCAAGTGCATACCAATGTTAGACCTTGCAGGATTGGTATCAGCAGCTGGCATAAAGTACTGGATGAATTCTTGTAAGAAACCCACTTAGTGACACCGTTTAGAAAACAAGGATATTGACAACTCTGAGTCATTAAGAAAAACTGGATTCTGAAAATTACATAATTTTAAGAACATAATTCATTTTTCTCACTCTCCCATGTTAAATGTGTATGAGAGATCTATGGTAAACACCTATTTATTTTAAAAACCTTAAAGTCTTAAAAAACCCTAAATAAATATTTATAAATTATATAACATACTTGTATATACTTAAACTATAAGAAGCTTTTCTTTTTTTAAAAAAATTTTTTTTCAACGTTTATTTATTTTTGGGACAGAGAGAGACAGAGCATGAACGGGGGAGGGGCAGAGAGAGAGGAAGACACAGAATCGGAAACAGGCTCCAGGCTCTGAGCCATCAGCCCAGAGCCTGACGCGGGGCTCGAACTCACGGACCGCGAGATCGTGACCTGGCTGAAGTCGGACGCTTAACCGACTGCGCCACCCAGGCGCCCCATAAGAAGCTTTTCAATGAGAAAAAGATAAGGATGCATTATATAGTTTCAGTAGCAGGATTAAAAAAAAATTTTTTTTTAACGTTTATTCATTTTCGAGAGACAGAAACAGAGTGTGAGTGGGGGAGGGGCAGAAAGAGAGGGAGACACAGAATCCGAAGCAGGCTCCAGGCTCTGAGCTGTCAGCACAGAACCCGACGCGGGGTTCGAACCCACGAACCGTGAGATCATAACCTGAGCCGAAGTCAGACGCTTAACTGACTGAGCCACCCAGGCGCCCCCATTAACAGGATTTTCTTAAATTTATTGTTACTCGATAATGTGTCTTACAATGAATGGGGTCTGAGATTTGGTGAAGTGTGGTCAGTTAGGTCTGTATGGGTCTCTGCTCCAACCTTTACTGCCCCGGACAACTTGGATGGTACTTCCTCTTTGGGAAAGTTTCATGTGCTGCACTATCCAAGATGGGCACTGCTGAGAGCAGATCCTAACTTTCATGTTTAACTGGGTCATGCCTTACCCTCTTTCTTTAAATACACAATTTATTTTTATTGTGCTTCCACGTTTTCACTCCAGAGTGAAAGTGCTCCCCTGCGGTTTACGTCATCAAGAAGACTGGATCCAGTCATTCCAAATAATTTTGTAGACCTGAAGGCAACTGTTTGCAAAGACAGTCCTTCTTATGGCGGTATAACATTCGTCTAGATAGCCCGGGTTTCTTTTTGGGGAATGTTCCAGTAAGCTCAATCTCTCTTCCTTTTCCTGCAAGGGGGTCCTGATGACAACCTAATTGAAGGTGGAGGAACAAAATTTGTCTGCAAACCTGGAGCCAGAAATATTACTGTCATATTCCATCCATTATTAAGGTAAGTCAAATCCTATGTACTTACTGAAAAATCAATATTTTCATTATTTATGCCGATGCACTGAATGCCAATAGGTCAGTCAGCATTGAAACAAGTCCTAAAGAAAAAAAAAGAGTGTTGCATCTCCTAGGGCTTTACTATCAAAGTTTGTCAATAAAACAAATAATGTCAACTCATCTTAGTACCTATTTGTTCTCAGGAATAATACTCCATGAATACTTTTTAAAAATTTTCTTTATTTCCTGTCCCTGCCCCTCTCCCTCTCTCTGTCATTGTCCCTCCCTTCCCTTCTGTGTTTATTTCAGGGAGGGGCGACTTATGGTCCACAGGAGAAATCTAGTCTGCCACCTGTTTTTTTTTTTTTCACTAAAATTTTATTGACACAGTCATGCTCATCTATTCATGTATTGTCCATAGCTGCCTTGTGCTATGGTGTTGCAGAGTTGAATATTTGCAAGAGAAGCCATATGGCCTACGAAGCCTAGAATATTGACACATTGGCCCTTTACAGGAAAACATGGCAGACCCATGATCTGTCTCCCTAATTTACATTAATGATTCAGATATCCTTTGAGGATTGGCAAATCTTTAAACAAATATGACTTATCAAAACCGAAAGGCATTATAGCAGTTGCATATATGGTTTTATATATTAAAGGACAGCTTGATGCTAACCAGAATAAAATCTGTTGCTCAGTTTATTGTGGTACTGTGATTATAAGAAAATAAAAATCTGTGATACTTCCATTTAAAAAACTTCAAAGCCCTAAATACCTTTAAAAAGAAACTTTTTTGGAAGAAGGGAAAAGGGGGTTATTATTCAGTGGCTCTAAAATGTTGGTTTTGCACAATGAAAAATGTCTAGAGAACTGTTGGATAACAATGTGCATAGAGTTAACACTACTGTACTGTATACCTAAAAAAGATTAAGATGGTGAATTAAATGGTAAGCATTGTTGACTTCAATAAAAAAGGGTACTCTTTGGGGCACCTAAGCGGCTCAGTAGGTTAAGTGTCCGACTATTGATTTCGACTCAGGTCATGATCTCACAGTTCGTAGGATCGAACCCCATGTGGGGCTCTGCACTGACAGCACAGAGCTTGCTTGGGATTCTCTCTCTCTCCTTCTCTCTCTGCCCCTCCCAACCCCTCGTGCAGGTCCTCTCTCTCTCTCTCTCTCTCAAAATAATTTCTTTTTAAAAAAGGGTACTCTTTGGACACAGATATCTGATGTAATATTAAGTGTATGTTTTCTCTGTGATGAGCCAGTATTTATTTTTGCTTTGTTCATATAATGGACCAGAAACTCTTGGGTTCATTAGAGGTTAGGTCCTCAGATCATCCCATTAACTTTCTTATGTAACTAATATAATTTTTGAGGCATTTGAAATAACAGGTAAGCAGATGCTACTAAATTGTCCAGATAGAATATTGAATGTACTTTTCTAAAACATGAGCAGTTTACTACTGGAATTATCCTACCTTTTCATTAACAAGACTTACTAAATTGCAATCATTGGAATGAGTTCGATTCAGATCTCTTATTTAAGCAATGAGTTTTAAAAATTATGCTGAAATACTTTACTAAAAATTAGTTTTAAATGCAGAAACACAAATATGTAAATTAAACAATAAAGACATCCTTCCATGCAGTAACAAAGTTTTTTTAACGTTTATTCATTTTTTGATAGAGAGAGAGAGAGAGAGAGAGAGAGGCAGAGAGAGGGAGAGATACAGAATCCGAAGCCGGATCCAGGCTCTGAGGTGTCAGCACAGAGCCCGACACGGGGCTTGAACCCATGAACTGTGAGATCATGACCCGAGCCGAAGTCGGCTCAGTCAGCTGACTGAGCCACCCAGGCACCCCGATTTTTTTTTTTAATTTTGTTTTTCAACGTTTATTTATTTTTGGGACAGAGAGAGACAGAGCATGAACGGGGGAGGGGCAGAGAGAGAGGGAGACACAGAATCGGAAACAGGCTCCAGGCTCTGAGCCATCAGCCCAGAGCCCGACGCGGGGCTCGAACTCACGGACCGCGAGATCGTGACCTGGCTGAAGTCGGACGCTTAACCGACTGCGCCACCCAGGCGCCCCCCGATTTTTTTTTTTTAAGTAGGCTTCATGCCCAGTGTGAAGTCCGATTCGGGGCTCGGACTCACAACCCTGAGATAAGACCTGAGATGACACCAAGGGTTGCACCCTTAACTGACTGAGCCACCCAGGCACCCCAAAGAAGAGATTTTTAAAGAAGCATTATTAATCTTTCAAAAAACCTGTTTCAGCAAACATTCACAGCAAGTAAATCGTGTAATTTAAGAATCAAGGAATTAAGAGAATTAAGACTATTCCTCTATGAATCTAGTTGATTTTCTATATATAAACGTATGAATTGGAACATATAGAATTTCTGGATTAAGTGACAGTGCTCATATTTATTTCACCTGACTTTGGTACTTAGTTTAATACTCATTTTCTTCTTCAATTAAATTGATTTCTACTTAGAGCTGCTAATTGTTAGGAAAATGGGAAAATACCTTAATCATTATAGGCATCTTCCAACCTAGATTTAGCGCCATAATTTACTGGTAAGTTACGCCATTGCATGGATAAATGAAATCCTTATGCTTATATTTGTTCCAAAGCATAGAGGAAGATCTTTGGAAGTTTTTTAGCTATATTGTCAATAACCACTTTTCAAGAGATTTTTTTTTTTCCTAAGGTTGTTTTTTTTTTTTTTTCTTTTCCTTTGTTAAGGTGAAGTTAGAATGGGGGAAAAAGGTTATCCTTATTTCACACTTAATAAATTGCATTTTTGCAAAAATACTCATAGAGTTTAATGTATTACAGTTTTTGACTATTATTTTTTAGCATTTATCCTGCTTTACAAGAGAGGTTTTAAGGCTTGGTAGTGCTTGTACTGGTTTTACACACTTGATTGGTCTCTATTTTTATTCAGTATTTTATTATTGATTAGAATTGGAGAAATGTTTGTTGCATGCCATGGTTTATAGTCATTCTCTGTGTAACTCTTAATGGAAGCCACAAGAATCTTATGTGGTCTGCAAGGTGAGTGAATTCCTTTCTAAGCAGGTGATCATTATGGATTTTGAATTAGCCTTTGGCTCAAATGGAAACCTTGCTTCTCAAACCCATATAGAGTCTCAGCTGAAACTTCATAATGGGCTTAAGGGACTTCAAATCATTAAGATCTTACAGTTTTGTTTTGTTTTGTTTTGTTTTAGTTTTTACACTTACAGATTTGGCAGTTATTAGATTTATTATTTCTTCTAAAGTTTGGAAGTTTAGTTTTGGTAATGAGAGGAAAGTGCACCTTATCATACCAGTGCATTTCATTTTTACTCAGTGTTTAAATTTTTCATTTCTCCTCTGGCCACTCAGTCATTCGTGATCAACAAATGTGTATTGAGCACTTATGATACATGTTTTCCCTTCTGTAAGTTAGGTGAGGATTCTTTAGAAATAGTCACTCTTATTTCTATGGGATTATTTCAACAAAATACGTATACATATATTTTCCATCCTCTAGAATGCCCCTTGTTGTGTTTCCGTGCAAGCTCAAAGTGAATGTGATTTTGCACATTCTTATTTACAAGACAAGATAAACTATGGGAGAGGTAGCCTGGAAGAATGGAAAGAGGGGAGAAAAACACAGGATAAGAAATTTAAAGTGAAAGCCTCAACAAATTAGGTGCACATCCAGGTTCCTTCTGTTCGGTTTTACTCACTGATTATTTATTGGACTCTGATTCTATGCCAGGTCCCAGGGACACACAAAAAATAACATGAAATTCGTGCCTAAAAGGTACTCACTCAGTAGCTGCCTTGGTGGCAAAAACTGAGAAGCCCCCAAACGCCAATTACTGGCGCGGACGGAGATGATCTCTTACACCTGGTGTGCAAACGGGCACAGCCTTTCCTGAAGCCAGTTGGGCAGCAGTGAGCAGTCACATCCCTTCCACCCGGTACTGCACCGCCTCGACTCCCTTGTGTGCTTCTCCCTTGCAGTGACTTGTTCTTTTCCCATCCTCATTCCCCAAACTCTTCTCCTAATGGATCATAATAATCTTTACTTATAACTGGCATCCTATTCAGAAAGTGAGTTCAGAAGGAACTTATCACAAGTTGGCTTTTGTGATAAAAGGCATTTCAACACTGCCATTGTTTTCTTACACTCTCTCCTTCCGTGAACGGAGATAGTGTTCTTTGGAAGCCAGAAACCATTTCAAGTGTGTAGGGCTTTCCTTTTCCTTTGCTACTTTCCCCCTGTGTCTAGCAATACTCGTATTCTGTCTTCCTGAACTTTGCATGTGGCTAGTCTACCCTTCATTTATTAAAAATGTTCTTTTCATGGGGCGCCTGGGTGGCTCAGTCAGTTAAGTGTCTGCCTTCAGCCCAGGTCATGATCTCACAGTTCCTGAGTTTGAGCCCTGCATCGGGCTCTGTGTTGACAGGTCAGAGCCTGGAGCCTGTTTCGGATTCTGTGTCTCCCTCTCTCTGCCCCTCCCCTGCTCTCGCTCTCTCTCTCTCTCTCTCTCAGAAATAAATAAACATTAAAAAAATATTCTTTTCATAATTTTCATTTAGTTGCCAATGTATTCTCTGTAGCACAAAAGTTTTCTTCATTGAGAACTCTGAACCACCCTATTCCGGAACACCGCACAGTGGGTTCCCGTTATGCATTGTTTTCTGTATTCTTAGTAGTCATTTTTCCTGTCCTCCCATGACATCATTGTACAAGGTCCCCGATCTGGCAACCTTGCTAGTGTATTTTTGCACTTTTCTCCTAAGTACTGCCATTTCTTCACTAGGAAATGTAGGGTGTTGGAGACAAATACGCCGACTTCCAGTTTGTTCACTCTGCGTTTACTCTGCTGCCTCCTTGACTTGCGTATTTAATGATTTTCCTTACTATTTTCTCATTCCAGTTAAGAAATCAGAAAATTGCCACAGAGAATGAAGTTTTAGAAAGATGAGGTATCTAGTATCATCTTGCTTGCTTTACCCGTAGCCTGGCAAGACACTGGGTGCAACTAAACCCTTAATGGAAGTTTTTGATGGCAAGGATTCATCTCATCAAGTTTGCTACCTCTGGGTCTCACTGAACAAAACATACTGAAATGAAGAGGTTCTTATACTTAGGTGGATTCTGACATAATTTCACCAAAATAGAGACCCTGAATATGATAGGACTAATACCTTCCCCCACCCTCCCTTCCCCACTGACATATTTGCTGTTTTTAGTTTTCTCTGGAAATAGTCATGAGGAATGGATGTATTCACTCTAGTAAATGGATTTTATTTTCTAGGCTTTGAATTGGAGAAGCAGGAAGAAAATATGTTATTGGTGAAATCTGAGTGACGTACTTCCTTTTGTCTAGATCTGACATGCATTTGGATTTTTTTTACAAAAATTATTTCTGACTAGTTACATCATGGTAATTATTAACTGTGAGCTGAGTATAAAAAACTTTGCCAACAAAGTGCATTTTATTGAGGTATCAATCACAGTTGACAAAGTAAGACTTTTTAGTTATAATTAATATATAATGTAGGCGTTTCTGGAAATTTGAAATTACCTAAAATTTGTGAGATTTGGCAGGGAAGGAGGGAGAAATTATTTCTCCCTTTGTTTTTTCATTTATCACTATTCTTTATTCTCTAAAAGCTGCCAGAGAACATATCGTTCCTTTGATTGCTAGTATACTTCCTTCATATAGCAAAAAATGAGTGACAACAAAAATTATTCCTTTAAAAGTCTAAATGCTTGCAGCATCTAACTAAATTAGATGGGGCGCCTGGGTGGCTCAGTCAGTTAAGCGTCTGACATCAGCTCAGGTCATGATCTCACAGTTTGTAAGTTCTAGCCCCTTGTAGGGCTCTGTGCTGACAGCTCAGAGCCTGGAGCCTGCTTTAGATTCTGGGTCTCCCTCTCTCTGCCCCTCCCCTGCTGGCTCTCTCTCTCTCTCTCTCTCTGTCTCTGTCTCTCTCTGTCTCTTTTCTCTCAAAAATAAGTAAACATTAAAAAAAAAAAACACCTCAACTTTATTAGTCTCACATTTATTTATTTATTGTGTGCATTTGTTATTGCATACATTCTGGGCCATTGAGGCAAATTGGTGGGAAGTGTTGCTAATGGAAATGAAGTTACCAGGATGCGTGGGTGGCTCACTCTGTTAAGCATCTGACTTTGGTCAGGTCGTGTTCTCGTGGTTCATGAGTTCCACAGTGTGGAGCCTGCCTGGAATTCTCTCTCTCTCTCTCTCTCTCTCTCTCTCTCTCTCTCTACCTCCCTCCCTCCCTTCCTCTCTCCCTCCCTCCCTCTCCCTCTCTCTCCCCCTCTCCCTCTCTCTCCCCCTCTCCCTCCCTCGCCCTCCCTCCCTCTCTCCCTCTCCCTACCCCTCCCCTACTCACTCTTTGCTCACTCACTCTCTCAAAATAAATAAGTAAACTTAAAAAAAAAGACGAAGTTATATATTTGAGTCTGTTGCACTCAACCTTCTCACTACTGGAGGTTTTCGCTTTCAAAGGTGGACTCATCGAAGAGAAGTAGTGGGATTTAATGTAGCTCATCACTGCTTGAGAAAGAAAAGTTCTCGGACTTTAGAGCTAGGACAGGGCAGGAATAAGGACACCTGAGTCCAAGGAAGCCTTCTCATTGTACCCTGATGTGACCTCTTCCTCTTCTTATAAGGACTCCAGCCCTACTGGATTATGGTTTCAGTCTTATGGCCTCATTTAACCTTAATTCTCTGTTGTGGCAAATGCACACTACATTTTGCAATGAGAACAAACTCAGGAAATTAATCTATTAAGTGATGTATTTAATCATTCTTTCAGCACTGGAACCATTGTTTTGATGGAAAGGAGTTTTCTGTATCGCCTGATGGAGAGGACAGATCACTGAATGTGGGCTGGGGTGGGGGGTGGGGTAGGAGTGACCACGTTTTAATTTTTTATGTTGGCCAAATTCCTGTGTGTCTTAGTTTTCCGTGTCTATAAAATAAAGGAGTTGATCGGTCTGGATTTTGCTTTCTACCTTTCAAAAGTTTGTGCTTTTGTGACTGGGACATGCTTTTATAATATCGAAGGACTCCAAAGGCCTGACATTTTAAAACTTAAAAATCCAAATGACAATGTGTTTCTTTTTGCTTATTTGCTTCAACTAGCTTTTGAAAGACATTTGGCTCTTTAGGGTAATGACCACTTTGCATATATGAAGTATGTTTCTTATGAGACAGTTGAAGAACAGATGTTTGCAGTTGGGGTGACTTGGCAGAGGTAAGAGGCTGGAGACAGAGTGGATGATGATGGTATTTAAGTTGCAGAAATGTCACCGATGCTTCCTCTGTTGAACACAGCTCGAATATTGAATATCCGGGCCGTGAGCATTTTTCACTATTTATTATCAGCCACACTTCATTAAAACCAGACAGCAATTAAAGGCTCTCTGGGTAGAACAAAAGATGAAATATTCATTGGTCAGTAAGGAGCAGGTTGGCATTTAGATTAGTTAGGGGGATGAAACATCTTGGCAGCTTGAGCTTTGGTGGTGGTCAGAATTTCTGTGGTTGGCTGTGTGCCATTCTGAGGGCACACAGCAGTAGGAGCAAGTAATCGTAATCATAATATCTAATCATATTTGTCTCCGATTACAGAGAACAGTAACTTCGAAAAGTTAATCTCATCAGATGTAGCAACAGCCAGTTAGCAGCAGCTTGGGTAGGGGCAGTTAGGGCTGTGAAATTGCTTTGAGACGCCTGTGATTGTTAACGCAGGGCTTGAAGTCGGGAGGTCAGGAAGTGGTTGAAACCAAAGCTCGGACAGCGAAAGGCACCGAAATTGATGATGCCATTAATGCAGCAGGTCAGGTTTCTCAACATGATATTCCAAAGTAAATGGCATTTGTGATTAACACTTGCATTTTGTATTTTTTTTTGTTTTATTAATTACGGTACTTATCGCGTCGACAATGCTGGTAGATCAAAGGCATAAAAAATTCCTTGTGATAATTAAGCATAATAAAAATCCATTCACTCATCCATTTAATAAAATTTATTGAGCGCTTACTTGGTGCAACTCCTCTCCATCTAGCAAGTAATGAGTCTCTACCCTTGTGGAATTTAGTCCAGTGGAAAAGTCAGACAATAAAACAGTAAACTAACACACATGGGAAACAGTATCAGGTAGTGATAGTTTTAGGAAGAACAATAGATCAAAGTTAGGAATTTGAAAAGTGACCGCTGGAGGTGAGGGCACTGTTTCAGGTAGGGTGGAGTAGGAAGGCCTTTCTGGGAAGATGACATTTGGTTGGACTGTGGAAAATGAAGAGACGGAGGAAGCTGTGTGAATATCTGGGGCAGAGTGACCTGGGCAGAGGAGATGGTGCGTGAAAAGGAAAAAGACGCGACGGTCGGGGAACAGTGAACAGATGAACGTGAAGAGGGGTGTGTGTTGCTGGCGGGCGTGTGGGGGAAGATAAGTACACAGGATGGTCAAGGTAGAAACTTCTCTCTTTTGTCTAAACAACAAAGAAGGCATCATGTTAGATTTTTTAGAAGCTTTTGGGACTAGATCTGAAACTTCCAGAAGTTCTGAAGGTTTAGAGAAAGCCCCACACGGTGACTATCAGCGAATACTCTTCTAACACCTCATCTTACTGGATTTGGGGCACTCAGGAAGGCTTCTTTTCAGGAGTGAAGTCATTAGCACGACTCTGTTTGGTATGGTGAAAATCTCTGTCCCTGACAGTTGTGTCTCCTGAGACGGAAAATAAGTCTTTTGTATGTAGCCCACTTCGATGATATTATCCAAAGATACTGAGCCATTGTTAGTATGCCATCAGCTTATCAACATGTTATTAAGGATTTATTTCGTGTGACATTCCAGATATCTGGGAATTTTTAAAGAACAGTTGTGGCCGAACTCGAGGCTGTTTCCTCGTAAAGGGGTAGTATGCTTTGGTGGGCTGCTTTGTAGAGAGCCTGTGGGGTTTTCGTAACAAACTTTGCCAACAAATCTAATCTTTTTTTTAATAGAAAATAATTCTGGGTGATCATAAACTACTTACAAATCTTACATATATTAGTTTAAACCTGGCCTAGCACGGAAGATCTTTTCAACTTTTTGGCACTAACTCTTGCTGATTAGTGACTGAATCTGGTTCATTCATTTTAGGCCATTTTAGACCATTTTAGGTCTACCGAACTCCAGATCTGCATTCCTGTAACAGCCTCGATTTCTGCTTTTTGTGGTCTTTGTTTTCTTCACCTCCTTTCCTAACATTACTTCCACCATTCAGGAAGGAAAGTGGTTCAAATGTACCTTTTACATGAATGGGGTGCACAATAAATATTTGTTGGAAGAATTAATGTGTTGCCTGTGCTTAGCAAATGTCTGTTGATTTGAATGTTTTTTCGTCAGTTAACAATAAAAATATAAAGGAAAATTATATTTTTCTTTAGTGATATTACTGAAATGGATCAATCTTTCATACCTAGAAGTGGTAGAATAGTGGGGTGTGTGTGTGTGTGTGTGTGTGTGTGTGTGTGTGTGTGTTGCCTCTGTTGTAATAAGAAAGTGTCTGTTACAGGAAATACACAAATATAAAGGTGAACTTAGAAATTTCCTTTTTTTTTTAAACATTGATCCTAACATACTACTCTTGTAACTTAGCTTCGTAGTTTGTTTCTTATAGTGATTTATCAGAAACCTAGATACTTTGTCCTTTCACTCTTTTTTCTCTTATTACTACGTCAAAAGCTTATGGTCGTACGAAGTGCTTTTGCCTTATCATTCTTTCATGAATTGTAGAAGCTCCTTCCAAGATTATAAAACCGTTTCTTATAGGAGAAGCCTTGCTTTAAAAGCTTTTTTATTTAGCCTTTTCTGTTTCTGCTAGTTTTTTTTTCTTCCCACTTTTATTTAAAAAGTGTGCCATAGTCCCTAGATCATTTTTTTGATTATATATGTAGTGTGTGTGAGTGTGTGTGTGTGTGTGTGTGTGTGTGTGTGTTATGTGTGGTTTGTTTTGAAAGAGGGAGCTAAGCTTGATTATTTGGGGTAAGCATGAATGTCACAAGCTGAAATAATTCTTTAGTCTTTCATTTCCCAACGTTTTTATCTTTGAGAAATGCACAAAAGTAGGGTACCCGTGTCAGTTTGATGTGTGTGTTGGTATTTGGCGGAATATTATTCTGAGTGTTCACAGGTATGTGATATTTTTATACGGATACATGTTTGTTCTTAATGAGCTAAAGCTTATATAGACATTTTGAAAGATGCTAGTGATTAGACAGTCTAGCAAATAACATTGTAGATCATACATTATTCATGCATGGGAGGAAATGTGGCTACCCTATTGCATTTTTATGAAACATACCTTTTTTTCCCCCTTGTCCTCAGAATTATGAAAAATACTGCTATGTTTTCAGACGGTCTGACCCGTGAAGGGCTGTGAAACACTGTCGTGGTACATTTAGATTTCAAACCCCACAGCTGAGAAACTGCTTCTGAATTTACGTGATAAACGTTAAGTGTTTTTAATCCTCAAATTAACTTTCAGAGATTCAACTGTAGTTTTCTTCCACTTTTGTGTTTCCACACCATGTTGCGTGATACAAGGCTGAACATGGATTGCGACTAACTGGCAGTTTTATGTTACTGACCGCGGTGGAGAGACGATCAAGGCGCCAAGCCAAATAGCAATGCACGTTTGAGCGACGATGTTAGGAGAAGTCAGGCATGCCTGTCTGGTTAGGAGGAGAGTACACGCCGTTCCTCGTGAGAAAGAACTGGCAATGTTTGTGAAAGCCAGAAGAAAACCAGAACATCTGATGCCTGTTTTCAAATATGTAAATGTGTGTCACTTAAAAGGGAGAGAGTAATTTGGGTTTTTGTCGCTTCACACATCTGGGTTAGGACCAGTTAGTTGGTTGGATGTTAAAGGGGTTGTACTCCCCACAACGAGAACTTTCTAATGAATTCGGCAAAAATGGGAAAGCTTTCCTTGGAAGACAAGACCCTTCCTGGAGATGTGGCTAACTATGTGCTCAGCTGTCAGGTCTGCGTTCTGTAGATCTGGGGTTTCTGATCCACTGTGCAGCTTCTGAGCTCCACCTCGATCGGTTTCTTCCAGTCTCACTCATCTGGGTTACTTTTTTATATTGCAGTTTAATGCTGATGATTGTCGTTGGCTAGGCCGAGGAGTTATTGTAGACTTCTGCATCATTTCATCACCTTTGTTCTTTCTGACACAGGGTAGGAAAGAGATTCACATGATGGCTGTTTGCAGAGCAGTGGTTATAGAGTCTCCACCCTTCCTCCTTTTTGCTTTTTATTTCTCTTCTCTTTTTTGTATTTTGCTGATATTTTTTTCCTGTGCCAGTAATGGTTAATGTGAGTATAAGTTGACTCTTAGTGATGTTTAAGGCAAAAAGAAAGCTGGCTCTCCTCTGCAGTCAGCTAACATGGGACTAAAACTTAATAAATAAATAATAATAATAGGGGTGCCTGGGTGGCTCAGTTGAGTGGATGTCCAACTTTGGCTCAGGTCGTGGTCTCATGGTTCGTGAGTCAGGCCCTACATCGGGCTCTGTGCTCACAGCTCAGAGCCTGGACCCTGCTTCAGATTCTGTCTCCCTCTCTCTGCCCCTCCCCTGCTTGTACTCTCTCTCTGTCTCTCTCTTATTTTTTTAAATAATAAATGAATAATAAAATAACATTATAAGTAATGAACCTAAAATCATGCCTGCTGTTGATTTTGACCTGGATATGCTGATGTTTTTGGTACAGTGTTTTCTACTAATTAAATTTTATAATTATCACTTAATATTATTGGAAGTTTACATATAAAAGACAGCAGAGGGGCGCCTGGGTGACGCAGTCGGTTAAGCGTCCGACTTCAGCCAGGTCACGATCTCGCGGTCCGTGAGTTCGAGCCCCGTGTCAGGTTCTGGGCTGATGGCTCAGAGCCTGGAGCCTGTTTCCGATTCTGTGTCTCCCTCTCTCTCTGCCCCTCCCCCGTTCATGCTCTGTCTCTCTCTGTCCCAAAAATAAATAAACATTGAAAAAAAAATTTTTTAAAAAATAAATAAAAGACAGCAGAGAAAAATTGTTTTTTCTTTGTAAAATATTTACGTAATTTGTGTGCTGCTTTTTACATATTCTGAACATGTATTTGTCCTGGGCTGTAGCAGCCAAAACATGCCCATTCAGCATTCATTGAAATATGTTTCTATCCAGCCACAGGCCTATTTACATCTGATTTTGAAACCTAAATTGATAATGTAATTTGGTATCAAAATAACGTAGGAATGCCTACAGGAAAATCACAGTCTCCTATATGTAACTTCTATTCCTTTGGGGGTGTGGCCTCTACATTGCTTCTCTGTGTAATTTGGCAAATTATTTTGCTGTTCTCCTTGCCCCTCAGAAGACTCTCTCTCCTGTCTGTCTGTCCGTCTGTCTCTCTCTCTCTCTCATACACACACACACACACACACACACACACACACACACACACTCCTGTTCATTTTGTTCACACACACACTCCTGTTCATTTTGTTCTCTTATTTCTGTTTTGTTTACTTTGTTTCCAGGGCTTCTGTATAATACCCAAGGCTCTTCCTGGTCATTTTTAACTTTTTTACTTTTAGTGATTGTAATTTGAACATTTAATCATTAATATTGCCTCCTGTGTGTGTTTTTTTTAATCTGTAGTACTGCAAGTGACATGTTTTCCATTCCACGGGCAAGAAACCCTTTTTATCTTCTTTTTGTAGTTAAAAACAAACAAGAAGAAACTTCAAACCGAGCAACAGGATTTTCTTGAAACTTTGTTATTTCACAAGTGAGCAAAGCAAGGGTTTTGATTTCAAGCAAAAGAGGCAAGAACAGCCAGAGAAAAAGAATAGAGGTGAAAAGGTCATAAGAGAAGCTTTAGTTTTTAATGACCTTAATTTCATTTTTTGGTGAGAGCGGTGGTTTTGAACTTGGAAATGCCGGATCTTTTTGTTTTGCAGTCGGAATAGATCCTGGAGTTCTTGATGTCCTCAAGTTGTTTTTGGCATTTGTGGAAGAATAGTCATCATTTAGTGGTTACTATTTCTAAATTCAGTGAGCACTCTCTAAAGCCTATTCCTGTAAGCTACCACATCATGAGTAGGTGAGAAAGTATTTGATACACAGCAAGAAGAAAAAAGTGTAATGCCAGCAAGTTTCTAAGCTATCACTCTTGAGTGAAAGAATATGGAAGCATCTTAATTGGATTCTGGGAATTCAGAATCTATAAATATTTTAAAAGCTAATCTATTTTTCATTTTTATTGATGATACATATGCATTAACACATACAAATCTTTACATATGTATTTGTGTATATATTCATATACTTGTATGAATGTTTACATTTGTACACGTGAGTATATCCGTGACCCAGATCACAATAAAGAACACTGATACAGCTCATTATCAGTGCCCGAGAAGACCTTCTCGTATTGACTGTCAACCCCCTTCCGGAAGAGGTGACCATCACTGCCATTATATGTAGATTGGTTTTGCCTGTGCTTGAACTTCATATGAATGAATCCATACAATATGTCCTCTTCGGTGTCTGGTGGCTCTTATGCAACATGATGCCTGTATTAGTCGCCCACACTATGGTTGTAACAGCAGTAACTGGTTCTTTCATGTTGGCCATTGTATCAGTGTACCGCTGAAATCTGCAGATATGAAAACACAATATTCAAGCATTATTTTGGAATAAATGAGAACGTATCAGGATCTTATGGTCCGAAATACTGCTTATAACCTAAACTTCTTCAAAATAGCTTTTCAAGAAATCTTTGATTTCCTATCCTGTGGGGCCAAGGGGTCCCTCAGGCAAGTAAGAGATCGTGGGGGGCTGTCCTCTGGTCTAGCCAGGCAGTGAGCCAGGATGCCCAGAGTCCGATTATCTAGATGATGAATATAGACTGTCCTACAGCCTTGGAAGTAAAAGCCAGGGAAGCTAAAATTAACCAACTGTGTATTTCCTGGACTTTGAGATGTACGAATCAAGGCAAAAATAACCGGCAACTAAAATAGGTTGCCAGTTTTGTTAAGCAGAATGAATATAGAACAACAAAAAAAGCAAAAATGATATTACCTTGAAATTGAGAATGATTCTTTTCAAAGAAAGGTAAATCAACATTCTTAAGCAGATAACAATATGTAGGCTAGTGTTTGGAAACAACAAATTCAGCCAGGAGGGAGGGAAGGGGTGTGACCTGAAGGATTAACCAAGAGCCAGTGGGATACGGGAATATCAGAAGAAACAGTGAGCAGGCATGGGCTAGACTGGAGGCAGGAACAGGATTGTAGTGCGTTGGTGCTGGCTGTAAATCGTGTGGTTCTGGACCGTAATAGGAAAGGAGTAAAAATGTTTTGAGTAAATGAGCAAATGAATTATAGGTGGGTGGGCCAGTTTTAAAAGCACAAGATAAACTTGATGGGCATTAAATATTCTTTCAGTAGGTCTTTAGAATCTTGCATCTTAATTCTTGCAAATTAAAGCATTCGTATTTTTAACTATACTATCTTGAACCTATTGTTAATTATATTTACTGCCTTCCCTTCAGCTGCTTGGTTATAAAGTATAATGTATTCTGTGCAGTCACACGTGTTATAGCCGCTTTGTTTTCTGGAGTTTCCTGTGTCTGCAGCCTCTCCTGTCGTCAGGGATGCCAATGCCAGCCCTGCCCAGGGTGCTCAAGGTGCTGCCAGCAATGCCGTCGATGCCTTGTTTGCATATTTTCCTTATTTTTGCTCTCTTTGCAAAAATCTATGTGAGATATGGTAGAAAAAAATTAAATATAAGAGCAGAAATAAGAAAAGCAAAGAAAGTTGTATAAGAAGAGACCACTCTATCCTTTCTTGAAAACGAAATTATAAATGCTGAGCAGGTTGGATAAAGGTGCATCCATGCTCGGAAATGTAACTGAGTGAATCTATAGTTTTTTTCTTGTTTTGAAGCTTTCAGGAAAATTGAAATGAGGATTTCACTGAAGAGTAAAGAGGAGGCAACATCCTTCTCTGAAAGTTGGCAGTCCCTCCACTTTGTACGCCTAATTCATTACATTTCCTTTTTTTTACGTGTTTTTGATTGACGTTGACTTTTCAAGATGCAGCTCCTACATTCAGTAGGAGTTGAGTGTACTGTAAAAAACTGAACTTGGTTGGGGGCACCTGGGTGGCTCAGATGGTTAAGCGTCTGACTCTTGCTTTCAGCTCAGGTCACGATCTCACATTTCCCCATGATGAGTTCCACATTGACAGTGTGGAGCCTGCTTAGGATTTTCTCTCTCTCCCTGTCTCTCAGAATAGATAAAAAAAAAAAAAAAAAAAAAAAAAACCCAACCCTGAATTTGGAAATTTCTTCATTTTAGTCATGTTTTTCTGTTCATTATTTTTCACCCATTTACCCATTTTTTTTTCAACAAATATTTGAGTGCTTGCCATGTGCCAGACACTGTCCCTGTCCTTGCCTTTAGAGAGCTTTGGTTCCTAATTAGGTATTGTGGTATTTGAGAACAAAAAGAAGGAAAATCCACGAAAAAAAAAAAAATTTTTTTCCACGAGTGCTAAATTTCCTCAGTTTTCCTTCTGTACCCTCAGAAATTCATCTGTTGGAGAGACACATCTCACTGTGTGCCCTTTGTTTTTTCAGAGGCTGTTCCTTCCCTAGACTTAATCCCATTCCCCTCCAGCCCCCCCAGGATCTTCTTTTTGTTCAACCTGGTCTCCCGCGTTTTCAATCTTCTCTGATCTGCTGGTCCTTCCCTGGGACCTACAAATGCGCTCAGCCACTGCCCTTTATAACATCTCTTGCCTTAAACTTTCATGGCAGTCCCCCCACCCCCACCTACCACTCAAATTCTTCTTTGCTTCCTACGAAGCTGCTGGAGTACATTCTGTGATCTTCATTTTCCCCTCCTCCCGTTCACTCTACCTTCTGCTGACCTGTCACCATCTCAAAGGTGTCAAATCTCAAGGGTATTTTTCCATTTTACCGTAGCTGGTTTTGTGAACATTCGAGGCAGCTGATCGTGCTTTTATGTCTGGACTTTTCCTCCCTTCTCTGTTACCACTGTCTCTGGCGTCTCGTTCCACCTGAGACCATTCATTCTCAGGCTTCTTAAGGTTCTCTTCTCTCTGCCGACTCCCTCAATGCAAGTCCTCCACGGAGTCTGTCTCAGACTGTTTTCTGCCTACTCCACCATGGTCTCACCCATTCAGTAACTTTAGCTATTACTTTCAGAATATTATCTCCAAACTGGAACTGTCTCGAAAGCTCCAGGAAGCTGTTTCAGTTCTAAAACTGAACTGATAGTCTTCTTGCCTAAATCTTTCAGTCCCAGCCTTTACTCCCCTGCACATACCTCCATCCTGGAGTGCTAATCTGCGTCTGCTCCTTCCCTTCCTGTGTTCCCTCTCTTGAGAGATGGTGCCACCAGCTCCCCGGTGATCCAGACCTCAAAAACCCAGGAGTCCGCCTGGAAAACTTTTATGCCCCCTGCCCCTACACATCCAGAGTCACTCTTTTTACCAATTCTGCTTCATAATTATGTCTCAGATCCATTCTGTCCATCGCTGATGCCTTTGCTTTCCATTCCCAACTTCCTGATTGGTTCCCATTGCTCTAAACCTCAACTGCTCTGACCCATCTTCCACACCTCTGCCAGAATGACTGTGCTCCTTCCTCTTTGTCATTTCCTAGCGTCCGCCAATGAAGGAGTCAGCATTCCTTTTTGTAGAGTGTAGGACCTTCTCTGACCTTAGCCATGTTTTTCTTATGCTCACCTTTTATGCCCTAGTCTTTTCTTAGGTCTGTCATACTGTTACACATATTTATTTATTTCTACCCTAAATCTGCCTTCCCATACCAACCTTTTTCTTATCTGGTGTACAATTTATCCTTCAAGATTCAGGTCATGTATCACCTCTTTGAACTTTCACCTGGGCTTATTCCTAGTCACTCTTGCAAAATGTGAGTTGACCCCTGCCTTCTTTTTAAAATTTTAAAATTATTGTGCTCTGGGCATATTTTCATTATAGTGCTTAACACATCACCTTGAGATGACTCAAGGCAGAACACAGTTTTAGATTGAAATTAATATACCCACACTCAGTGGAAATCTTAGACTAGGAATATATAATGTCCCCATCAGGAGAAAACAGTAACATCTGCAATTAATAGTGATGTTTTGGAAGAAGGTAGAAGACTAGAGAAAAAAAAAATGGATTATATTCAAGCTTAAGATATTTGTTTGAAGTTGGAGATGAGTGTGAGGAGAGAGTATGTGTGAAGGGCAGGAATGAGATTCCTGGATAAAAGGTGTGAGAACCAGATGTACTAATGGCCTTTGTAGTGGAGATGAGAGTTTGTAGGTTAAGTCCTTGAACAATTATACAATGAAGTGAAGCTTAATATAATATTGAATCTGATGATGCAGAATCGAGGACTTTCGGAAAATCCTCAAGATCAAATACACATGTTCTGGCAAAGAAAGCAAAAGGATAACAGGGGTGTGTGTGTTGGGGTATGGGGTAAAAGAAAGGATTAAAGACCGAAATGAATAGATCACAGGGATTGTTTAGCTAAGATCTATATTCATATATTGGGCGATCTGTCTAGAAGATATTGGCTGCAGAAATTGTGTTCTATACATATAGCCTTGTCCAGCCACTGAAAATAGTAGAGTAGGTGTATTTTTTATTAACATAGGATAGGTTAAATATATTGAGTAAAGAGCTGGTTACAAAACAGAAGTATAATAGGACCACATTTTGATCAAAATATATAGATATGTAGCTTTATTTATGAGTACATATGTACCTAGAAGTGAATGTGGGATTATCTTGTTATACTTTTCATAATTTTCTGAATGTATTGAAATGAGGCCATATTTATAATTATAAAGGTCTAAAGGGAGAGGCCAGCATACAATGCCATGATCTACTAGAACATAAATAATAAGATTAATACTATGATTATGCATCTGCTGGAGTTATATAAATTATATAATAGCAGTAAATAGCTAACATTAAAACAGCAACTTCCAAGTACATTGTCTTATTCGGTTAGCATAACAACCCTGAGAAACAGTTTAAAAGCTCGAACAGTCAGTTCCTTCTTCAAGGCAAGGACGTAACGGTGGCTTCTGACTCTAAATCCTGTGCTCTCTGCACAGTGTTGCATTGCAGCCCAGGCATGAAGAGAGCCCGTCCAAGGTACTTAGTGGGATGGACCGCCAGGTGATTAGAGGGTCCAGGTCACCTCCATTTTGTGGCTCCTCTCACAGTGAGGCCCTCA
>NW_024412391.1:13052299-13248263 GCF_014898765.1 Herpailurus yagouaroundi | reverse complement strand
GTAATGAGCATACATCTTGAGATCCTGGTGTTTTAGATTATATACATGAGCGTAAGTAATGGTTTTGAAACCGTCTGCATTCTAGGAACGCTGGGGTGATGTAAGATGGAATTACCTTAAGTGTACATTCTGGGCCTCACTTTCACAGTCTGCTTATGTATGATGAAGGCCTCTCAGTCAACGCAAGTAAATAACAATAAAACTGAAATTACTGAGCCCTAGTGATACACCCAATTATGTTTTTAATGCTTAGCATCTATGAGCTGATTCTGTCCTCACTGCAACTCCAGTGGTAGATACTATTATTACCCTTTTTATCCCCATTTTATAGCTAAGGAACCTACCCTGAGGCACAGAGAGTTGAAGTGGCTTGACCAAAATCACACTATTGTAAATGGAGGCACCAGGATTCAAGCCCAGGCAGAAGGACCCCAGATCCCTAGTGCTTACTGCCTCCTCTCCGTTCAGAACCCTGAAAATACAAGGTTTCTCAGGCCCCAGGATTCTTTAATGGAGGCTCTAATTGGGCTGTTTGAGTTAGGAATATCATTTCAGTAGGACACTCTGGAAGCAGTTCATAAACATAATTCTCCCCCTGGATTAGAGTGTTTTTTCTGTTAAAAAATTGTGATGAAAGACACAGTTTGACCAGCTCTGGATCTCAGAGACAGATGGGACAGGTGGCAGCCCGGTCAAAATGAGAACCTCAGAGTACTTTCTCATGATGGTCTAGTCTAATCACTATGCCCTTCTCTTAGTCTTACTTCTAAAAGATAATCATCTAAAAACAGTGGGGCTGATTTAGAAGAAAACTTTATGAATTCAACTGGTTAATGTAGGCATAATTATTTGTAGGACTTAAGGACTTTGATTATGTAGTTTTACCCAAGATAGATTTTCAAATTATATTTAAGATATAATTTAATTTATGTAAAAGTAAATTTCTCTATACAGGTCAGGGATATCCCCCTTACAAGAAAGAAGTAGCACTTGAATATTTTGAATGTATCTAGAATAGAACATTGTGGTTTCCATTTCAGCTTTGGGTCTTGGTATGATGTAAAATGAAAACTTTCAAGAACTATGCTACCTGCAGGAATGTCTTCTCTCTTTTTTTTTTTTAATGTTTGTTTATTTTTGAGAGAGAGAGACAGACAGAGCCAAAGTGGGGGAGGGGCAGAGAAAAAGGGAGACAGAATCCGAAGCAGGCTCCAGGCTCTGAGCTGTCAGCACAGAGCCCAATGTGGGGCTTGAACTCATGAGCCATGAGATCATGACCTGAGCCGAAGTCGAACACTTAACCGACTGAGCCCTCGGGCACCCCAAGAATGTCTTCTTTATAAACATTCTCTATTGGCGTTATCTTCTGAAAAGCACGCATTTCCCTATATTTTGTGGTTTTACATTATCTCTTAAATGCTTCCGCCATTGTGGGCCCTTCTTTTTTTCCATGAGATATGAGAAGTATAACATTCTCAAATATTTAGTCTCTATGGCACTTATGAATTGGCTTTCAACACGTATCTGCCTACATATGGTTTTTTATTGAAAGCAGGATGATATAGTAGGGGCCATAAAAGGAGAGGAAAACAATTGCGATTTACCCAGGCCATTTGTTAGTACCATCTTGCTAAACTTCACTCTTTTGTGAAGAGGAATGGACACATCTATTTATTTATTTGGATAGTCTGAGTAAATGATTAGCAGTTTGATTCAGAAATGTTATTCTTAAAATTCACTTGTTCATTTACTGTTTGTGCCTCTCTAAAAAGAACATGAGAGGGGCGCCTGGGTGGCGCAGTCGGTTAAGCCTCCGGCTTCAGCCAGGTCACGATCTCGCGGTCCGTGAGTTCGAGCCCCGCGTCAGGCTCTGGGCTGATGGCTCGGAGCCTGGAGCCTGTTTCCGATTCTGTGTCTCCCTCTCTCTCTGCCCCTCCCCCGCTCATGCTCTGTCTCTCTCTGTCCCAAAAAAATAAATAAAAACGTTGAAAAAAAATTAAAAAAAAAAATAAAAAATAAAAAGAACATGAGATAGCTGATCAAATATTTTGTTTGAAGATCAGTTAAAAACTGTAGTTGTCGAGAAACCATGCCAGAAACAATTTTATGAAAGGAAAACAATGGACATGTTGAATTTTTTTTTTTTTTACCCTTTCCTCTTAATATACCTGTGCATTTGCATCAAGTGCCTTAAATACTAGGAAGAAAGATAAATGAATTTCTTCTCTCTGGTAGATTGCAATGAATACTCAGTAGACTTTTTTTGTAGTATGGTCTCTGCATAAGACACGTAAAGGAAAGATCATTTTGAGCTTTAAAATTTAGTTTAGCATTTTCTTAAGCTTATTATTATAAAATAATGCCCCCTCCTCTTTTTAAAGTACGAGCGTTGCAAACCCTCTGCATAATTTCTTCCTAATGTTTGCAAAATCCCCCTGAGATTTCTTCTGGTTCCATGGAATTCTCTCTTCTCCAGATATTGACAAAATCATTAAACAAGCCTGAAGCTTCATGATTATTTTTCCAGCAGCACTTTCGTTGCTCTTTATCATTACATTTAGTTATGTTTCATCTAGTTTTCAATATATGTGACAGGGTTCATATCCCAGCCAACTGGAATTAATTTGATAGCTAAGCATTTCATGAGCTGCCTCCATAACACACTCTGCCAGATCCTGCCATGTGTGAAGCATTACTCCTTTTTTTTTTTTTTAACCACTAAAGATTATATATAACTTTGACTTCTTCTGTGCTCATTTGTGTTTCTGAAGAAGGGAGGGCATGGTGTGCCTGTTCAGAGTGTTTCTCTTGGCTTTCCTCTATGTAAACCTCACTAATGCTTTCAATCACCACCTTCTGTGTCTTTCCTTTTGAGCAAGAGGAGAAAAATGGAGTTGGTTTGAATGCCATGCCTTGCTTCTCAACAGGAGAATGTACTTGGAAGCTCTGGTGTTGTTCTGAGTTCTCTCTCTTGCTCCTGTTAGTAACTCGTGAGGGTATTGGGGGTGGTGGTGTGGTTGGTGGTAATGTTGTTGGAAAGGACCTCGAGAAATAATTTTTTTTAATGTTTATTTAGTTTTGACAGAGAGAGAGAGAGAGAGAGAGAGTGAGCATAAGGTTGGGAGGGGCCGAGAGAGAAGGAGACACAGAATCCAAAGCAGGCTCCAGGCTCTGAGCTGTTAGCATAGAGCCCGACTTGGGGCTCGATCTCACAGACCGCGAGATCATGACCTGAACTTCAGTTGGACACTTAATCAACTGAGCCACTCAGGAGCCCCACAATAAATAATTCCTTAAGAGCTTAGTTCTTGGAAGTTACCACAGTCAGTGACAGAATGGGAACCTATTGAATATTATATCACTATTTGGGGAAACAATTTTTTAGCTACTTATTTCAGGAATAAGAGAAAGAAAGTGTTTATATTCCTAAGATTCGGTTATATTCCAGATTTCTACCCTTTTGTAAATATCCAAAGCTGTCCAAAACAGAACTGATTAATTCTGTGAACAAGCTTAGAATGTACTCTTTTATTTGACCATTTTTGCTTTTGTTATCAGTTTGATAATTTAAGTTTATGGCCATATATACGTTTCCTTGTTTCGAGGTTTCTCTCACATGGCATGATTAGCAATCGTGTGTGAAATGATTATGTGGAAACATTACTAGCGAATTACTGCTTGTCTAAATACTGTATGTTTTCACTTGAGAACATTGGCTCTGGAATGTATTTTTGGCACTGTGAAGGGAAAAAAAAAAAGTCTTGGTGTTAAAAGATGCAGCCAGAATTTAATTTGTGAAATGGAGCTTTAAACTCAGTTGTTCTTCCCACTGGCAGCAACTTGAGGTTGCTTATTTCCTTTCTAGAATGAAAATTGTGCCCTTTAAGGCTACTTAATCTTATTTTTAATCTTCAAATTGGTGTTTTCTTCTAGAAAGAGCCAAAACTTCACACAGTCTGTGTTTGTTTCTGTGTGTTATATAGACTCTAAATTATAAATCCTAATTAGTACCACTTAAAACTAATGGAGTGGCCATTTCAAGGTCCTTTACTACAGTAATTATCACCTGGAACAGGGAAATGAATCGTATGTTAAGACTTTATAGTAAGAATAATGGCTGACTTCTCATAAAGTGCCGAAGCCCAAATTGGGAGTAGTATTCATATGATAATATCATCAATAACCTACCCTGTTGGATATTCGCTATTTGGGGGGATTAACTCCAATCTGTAAAATAATGGAGAAAAAAGAGAGAGAAAAGCCAGCAGATATAGTCTTATTTTCCTGGTTATTTTGTCCTACAATACAGAGTTCATCCTAGCTTATAAATAAAATTTTCTTAGTATTGGGATTGGCCAGTTTCATTTCTAGAGTGGACATTTCTTATATATCCCTAAAGAAAGAGCAAAGGGGGAAGGGAGTTTCTTTACTGATTTAATTATTATGACCATAAAATGTTCTCTCCATGTGAGAAAGTACATATTCTCTCCACGTGAGAAAGAAATCGGAAGAAGTATTACACCACATTTCGTCTTTTTTCTCCCCAAAGAGGGGCCTCAGAGTTCTGTAATAAAAAGTCGCTTTCTCCTCACTCCCAGCATTTGATGTAGAAGATTGACAGCATGCATAGAGACTTAGTCTCATTAGAGTCTAGGCCAAGGAAGACATCATAGCCAAGAAGATCAAAGCTCTGAACTGAAGCAGGCACTTTTCATTCAAACTTGAATAAATCTAGAGGAAAAGGATGATCCATCTCCCAAAAATTAAAAATCAAAATCAAATGGGAAAAAAATGTCACACCTATAGTCTTTTTAGCCCTACAAATTCTGTATTTATTTTGAATTGAACATTTTCAGGAAAACACCATGATTCATTAGTCTGAAAAATTATTGCATTATCATAAGAAAAGGATTGTTGACTCTCGTGGAAATAGGCTTTGGATCACTTATAGTATGAATTAGCCTCATAGCATTAAACCATAATAAGAAGATACAGATTGCTTGTTCATTGAATAAGATGATTTTAAATATTACTCTGAGGACTTCTTTCTGATATCAGAATTGCACACAAACACCTCACTGTGTAACTCCAAAATTCTGGTAGGCAGGTAGCGCTTGGTAGATTGATTCTCATTATTAGCTTAGAGATAAACAGAAAAGCTGGTTGATTTCCTTTTCCAGGTCATTTGGCTATGATGTCAAGGGCTTATAACTGCCATTTTTCCTGTGATATCTACAGTAAATGCTCTCACGGTAAATGAAAAGCTACCCACATATAAGTACCTGTGATATAAGGGTATATTCTTAAACATTGATCTGTGAAAAAATGTGAATTGTGGTTACTGCCACAAACAGCATAGAAGTACAGTATCTTTTCAATGAAGATAAGTGGGCGATGGGGGAGAGAATTTTTCCTTCTGATTATCCGAAAGTAAATTGAAGGCCACGTACTGCTAAAATGTTTTCTTTCTTTTTTCTTATTTTTTTCTAAAGAGAAATATGAGATATTTAATTTAATATCATCTAGGGATTTTAGATCCATACTTACTAAACACAAAAATTGTTAAGACATCTCAACTCCATTTAGCCACTTAACACAGGGAATGGAACAAAAGGAAGGAGTGGAAAATGGCAGAGAAGCCAACGAAAGAAGAAAGAAAAGAGTGACAGGGATCCAGAGAGAAGAAGGATGAGCAGGGGAAAGAATGAATCTTGGTTCAAGGAGGAGACCTACTTCGTAAGAGAATTGGAGACGTTGGGGCAGCTGTGGACAGAAGGCAGCCCCGGGGATAAGGGCCTTGTGTGGCCCCCCTGGTTTGTCAGCCTCAGAACAACTGGCTGTTCTTACTGTTTTATGGAATTTTGTCTGTGTTTCCCTTCTCCAAACTCTCATTCACGATGCTCATTTTTACTTAGAGATATAAAAATGAAAATAGCTTTAATGCTTTTGTAGCAATATCCTAAAAATTCATAGGCCAGACACTAGTAAAACAGACCCTTTTAGGACTTAAATACTAACCCTGCTTTTCCCTGGTTGAAAAGAAGAAAAACAGAGTGAAAATCTCCAGAACAAAGAAATTATAGGAACTCAAAAACGCTAACAATGGCAATATTTACCATTTTCTAATTAGGGAAAATTCTAGGAAGAGAGCACCATCAGCAAGGAAGTGAGATTGTGTCCTTTAAGGGTTTTGACCTGAAGTTGCTTATTTGCTTCCATGTGTGGTACTTTCCTGTAGATTTTGAGGGGCCTGAGGGTGTGTTCTAATGAAACTTCAGAAGGGAAAGAGAACATTATGAGAGTTAATTTTTATATTTGTTGGTAGATATTATATTTTCTGTTACATTGAATTGGCCTGGAATCCAAAAGGGTAACTCAGCTTTGAGGAGTTTTTGTTTTTGTTTTTGTTTTTGTTTTGCCCTTTTTTCCCCTAAAGGCCAAAGCAAACCTCTGCACTTTATTATGATGAAAAAGTTCTCAATATGTTTGTCTATTACAACTGAAAATACCCACGGTACCAAGACCCTTTTATTTATAAAAGAGAGTCTCAAAGTCATTTTTGAAGGGTATACAAAACTGCACTGAACTATTTTTACACCACTTTGCATTTGCACACAAACACTGTATTGAGGAGGAAAAAAAAATTCCTTCTGCCCTTCCAGATTATTTAACTGGTCTCATAAATTAACATAAGGCAGATAACTGAAGAAAAATTTACTTCCATACATAGGGAAACCCTACATGCATATGAGACCCAAGGAGAAGCCGGGCAATCTTGGACTAAGGAAGTCAAGGTTAGGGCCTTCAGAGGATGTTCACAGGATGATAAGAAGAGTGATGTTTGGTAATTTGATGTTTGTCTTGCTTTACAGACAGGTCAGGTAGAAAGTTATCTCTTGGTAATGGCTCCGTTTCTGGTCAAGACCCCCTATCTAAATTATTGTAGATAGTTTAAGGGAGGGATGAAAGTTTTTCTTGAATCTGCCGGTTCTTGATTGCCTTCAGCTCAAAATAGTCCACATGCCAAAGTAGCACGTTTTGGGGAGACTTGTTATGAACCCCTTCAGTAGCAATTCATTTACCTTTTAGAACATTCCTTTCTTTCTGGCAGGTTAACAGGGTAAATACCTTCTCTAATATTTTTTTTTTTTTTTTTTACCTCTGAGTCTTTAACTCTGCAAACATCCTTATATTCCTTGTAAAGTCTCCAAAGCTTAGCAAATACTTTTCCCTGTATACCCGACACTCTCTTCTCTATATAGCTCTATTTTCCTCTCTTTGGAAGATAAGAAAGAGGAAGCCTGACTTGATGAACCTTTTCTTTGTCACTTTCCAAATACCTTGCGTTTCTGAACTGCACAGCAGAAATTGAAGTGAAAACAATAGAAGTATATGAGAATGGTGGGCTTTCTGTTCATAGCCCTTTGTCTTTATGCTTCCGTGATATGAGACAGCAGAGAACTCAGGGCTGGAGGAACAGGAGGTGAGGAAATCTAATTATAATAAAGAGACCTCATCAGGAAAGATACAGGCAGTCGTGAGAAGAAATGAGTTTCCTCCTAGATACCATGTATTTTTTTCCCCCCTTTGGGATTCATGAAATAGGGTTTCTAATATGTGGAGTTTTCCTTTAATAAGAAATAGGCTAGTGCACTGGGCCATCCCTGTCTTTCCAGGACTGGTTCTGTGCATGCGTGAAGAAGGGCTTATAAAAATCAATTCTGCATGAAAGAATATGCCTCAGTAAGAATTTGAAGGAGTGCCTTCAATTCATTATTAGGTTGCTGAGAGCTCTGAAGGAGGTTGTTTAGCCCTGAAGAAATGCTATCGATATTCAGGTGTTGAAGTCAAACCAGTCTAGTCCATTCCCATTCTAGTCATCCAACTTCCAAAAGTCTGTTTCTTCATCTGTAAAATGGGAGTAATGCCACTGACTCTGTGGGGTTGTTAGAAGATGAGCCAATCTACATAGATCACTTAAACGTGTACTTGAAACAGTAAGGTCTTGACAAATGAATGATGTTTGTAGATGTTGCTGTAATTGAAACTGAAAATGAATGGCTAAATGGATCACCATTTTTAGAAGAGCCGTGAGGCCTTCGCACTTGGTGGCTGTTGGTTGTGGGTGGGGCAAACTGAAGCTGGGTGTGTGTGTTGAATATCTGTCCTCTGACTACAGTCCTGGGCCCAGTACTTGTCTTTTTTTTTCCTTTCCCATTGCTCAGAGCTCCGTTAAGTAACGGGATATATGCGCCACCATAGTGTTAGTATAGAATGACTTAGGGAAAGATCGCTTACACTTAATACATTATTAAGGGCTGAATTTTAAGCTTTAGTGCCAAAGATATCATTTGGGAGGCTTTCATATTAATATATTAGAGTAGGCTGTGTTCTTTTCTGCCTGGGCAAAGACATTAGCAGAAATGGAGGTGGGGAGAAATGGAAAATGAATGGTGTCTTATAACACATCTGAAGTATGTGACTGGAGTAGTGAGAATTATTTTCAAATTCTAAAACTGCTCCGAAGGTAACAGTAGCCTCCTCAAGCACAAAACAGCTCTAGTAAAATGATGAATGACCCATTAATTAGAATAATGTTGCAAATGAAATGGCGGCAGAATACAGATAAAATTGCCCATTACAAACACATTTACATTAAACAAGTTAAGTCTGAGGGAGGACTGTGGTGAACCATCACAGAATGAAAAGATAGGCAGCTGCTTGTATAAAAACATTCCCATCTTTCCAGAAAGAATCCCCCAAATCATAAGCTTTGCAGTTATTTGAACGAGTTGAGTCAGGCCTGACTCTCTCTCTCTGACGTGACCCAGTAAATCCACACCAACTACAATACTGTGAAGTGATGTAATCCAGGTTTGTAGTGATTCTTTTAACATTTTGTGTGATATTTACCTGTATTTTATTTTTGATGTTCAGGTGTAGGAATTAATTCCTGGGGTGGGAGGCAGGAAGAATATCTGATCTGGGGACTTTAAATGAGATTTCAGAAGAGCATTTCAAAGAACAAATGATACTTAGGGAACAACTCATTCATCTCATCTAGCATGGCCTGTGAATAGAAGAAGACAGCCAGAAAGAAATCATCGGAAGTGGCAGATATTCTTAGTGTGTGTGTGTCTTTTGTTGTTGTTGTTGTTGTTGTTCTCAGCATGGTAAGACACAATAGTATTTCTTATGGTCACTGAGGCATGATTTTAAAAATATAGAAACAAAAAGAAGTCATCCACCTGCATGATGATAGTCGCTGATCACTTCTGACTTCTTTTTAACTTAATGGTAGTGAAGTCTAGCAAAAGAGAATCAATTACATCATTTTGCTTGTAATTAACATTCACCACCAAAAAAGAGACTGCCATTTATAGCTATTAAGTTCTTAGGATTTTGTTACTGAGCATAGAGTTTTGTTAAGTAAGAGCATGTTTTTTAGCATGGATCTTAAACCTCATCGAAAGTTCTGTTAATGTATCCCAACTGAATCTCCGTGATGTTCCCAATTTGAAAATACCCTTTCACTCAAGAGGATCATTATACTTTTAGGATAAACTGTGGTTTAAGTAGAAATGATCTTCAATTTCCTGAGCATATTATTTTGGGAAAGTGTGTCTTTTGAGTTTCTCATCTAACCAGAGTTGCAATCCTATTTTACCAGTCAGTGTGGATCCTGCCTGGGTTGAGTGCAGAATCAGTGTTGGAAGATAATTGAATTGGTACTGAGGCTACGTGGAAAAACTTGGAACCAAGAGATGTGGGTTTTCTTTATTCATCTTTTAATGGTCTGCATTGGTCTGTGCTTTCAGAAGAAATCAGTCGTGGTCTTTGCATTTAGCCACTTCGTATTGCTACAGGGTGACCAATATATGTGTTGGGTCCTGTGCAAACCAAAAGGAGTAAAACAGACATGAATAACACTCCCAACCCTCATGTTTTACAGGCTAGCGGGAAGGCTAAGAATTCCCAAAGAAGGCAGTTAAGTGCCACAAAGAATGGGAGAATACAGTAGAGACAGCCTTAAGGCACGAGAAGTCATCATAATGTAAGAAATTGTCTACACGAGGTGTACCAAGGAGTTGGGGGGAAGGGGACTTTCCTATCAGAGAATATGTCATATGCAGAGGTAGTAAGGGATAGAGGAGGGAGGAAGAGAGAGAGAGATCTATATACATCTAGGAGTACTTAGAGGGGTCTAAGACCTTGACTGTCAAGTTCAGTGATTCCATATTACCAGCACCAGAATGTGCTGGTATGAACTTGTTTGGTCATTAAGCCCTTGCTTTTCCTTGACTATGGCTTGAAAGTGCAACCAGGTGTTTATAGGCCACTCCCCTCCCAAGTGTATTTTTGGCCTTAGCAGAATTCTAGCAGGTTAAAAATTACTTTAGGGACGCCTGGGTGGCTCAGTTGGTTGAGCATCTGACTTCGACTCAGGTCATGATCTCGCAGTCCGTGAGTTGGAGCCCCGCGTCGGGCTCTGTGCTGACAGCTCAGAGCCTGGAGCCTGTTTCAGATTCTGTGTCTCCCTCTTTCTGTCCCTCCCCTGCTCATGCTTTGTGTGTGTCTCTCTCTCTGTCTGTCTCTCAAAAATAAATAAACATTTAAACTCTTTAATCTGCCCTGTGTCCTGGTAAGGAGTTTCAGAATTCAGAAAAGCTGTTTTTATGGTTAAGATAAATGCGAGAAAATGCCTTTATTTGGGCTAGTTTTCCCAGGATAGAAGCAGCTCTAGTGTCCCCTCTTAGGAAAAATGCCTTCAAATCATTGGGCATTGACTATCCATAGCGGACAGGAACAAGTAGACTGTGTAAGTCAAACCTAGCTCCACCGTGTTTTGATTATGTACATTGGGCAAGTTGTGTAATTTTGGTTTCTCTTTCTCATGAGGATATAGTAGTGGTACACATTTCATAGAGTTGTGAGGATTACATAGGTACTCAGTAAATGGTAACTGTTACCCCACTATAAGAACATTCATTCACTCATTTGCTCAGTTAGTCACAAAGCGAATATATACTAAGGAGGCTCAAAAGGTCTTGTCATCTAGCCTCGTTCCAGAGGGGTAGATGGTCTTGTTACTTAGATTTCTTTCTCCTTCCCCCCCCCCCAGATCAAAATTATTGCTTATTTTGGTTCTATCTTACACCTTTTCACACTGAAAAGTGTTTGTGAAAGTATGTTCCGAGAACCACCTGTATGTATCAAAATCAGCGGAGGAACTTGTTAAAAATGTGGGTTCCTGGTCCTTGCTTTGGACCTGCTGGTTCAGAATTCTGGACACAGCAGATGGGATCAACATTTTAAACGGGTTCTCCAGGTGGTTTCTTTCTTTTTTTTTTTTTCAACGTTTATTTATTTTTGGGACAGAGAGAGACAGAGCATGAACGGGGGGAGGGGCAGAGAGAGAGGGAGACACAGAATCGGAAACAGGCTCCAGGCTCCGAGCCATCAGCCCAGAGCCTGACGCGGGGCTCGAACTCACGGACCGCGAGATCGTGACCTGGCTGAAGTCGGACGCTTAACCGACTGTGCCACCCAGGCGCCCCAACTCCAGGTGGTTTCTAAACACACTGAAGTTAGGATCGTGTGGTCTCACTGACCTCTCATTTGGTGCTACACTTTGGAAAGGCAAGCGGTCACTCCTCTGTTCTTGCTATGATACGAGCGTTCTATGACTTGGGATCCTGAAAACCCCTCCTTGTTGTACTTTAGATGGGGAAACAGCAGTTAACTTTTTTAGCAGCCTTCAATTCCATGGATTTTTCCAGTGATGAGTAAGATATGTCTGAACCGTCTTTGTCTCTGGATGTCGTCTCAGCATCCATCTGTCTAAAACTCCAGAAGAAGAAGTTTACACCCGTCTGCCGCCAACCTGCAGTGTAATATAGTTAATAATGCACGTTCCCTTTCCCGGTTGTAGGGTTTTTTATGGCCCTTGGGCAGTATGTTCAGGACTCACAGCCTGACTGTTAATGACAAGGTAAAAAAGGACTAAAACTTCTGCGTGTGTTTTCATTAATTTTTTTGCAGCCTTGAATTGATTGCTTCCCTTCCCCCAAAGCATACCCCGTGTGACCCTGATTTAATGTGGCTTAATCAATAGACTGCAGAATGACTCATTTGTTTCCACTCATTTCTTTATTGAGTATTTTCCAAGCAAAGGTGAGTGTAGGGAAACTACTGTCTGTGAGCTAGGGTGCAGGGAGGTGTTGAGGCATAGAAGGACAGCTGCCTGCCTGTGTTGACTGCAATAGTTTTTAAAAAGAGTAAATGGAAGGGAAGAAAAATTGCTGGTTAAGATGCCTGTCCCTCTGAGATAGCATTTCTGCCACATTGTGTGAAAGGCCTCTTGATAGCAGGCAGGCAGCACTCAAATGCCTGTTGTTTTTGTTTTATGTTGATCTCTGTAAGCCATGGAAAAGCATATATTCCCTACTGAATGGGCCTAGTGGAACTCTGCAAATTTTAAAAGCATCCAGTCTGAAGAATATTAAGCCTTTGAGTGCAATTTAGGGCTCCCCCCCCCCACCGCTGCACATTCTTCTCTTTTTCCTTTCTGATTACTTATTAGGGAGACCCAATGCCACTCGGATTCTGTGCGGATACACAGCAAACACCTCATTAAAGTGGAGTGCAGGGTTTGATGAAAAGGGTGGTTGTGTCGGGCTGGACTTGGGAACCGCTCTTTATTAAGTGTTTGTTGTATACCACCGACTTTCCGTGTCTTGACTTTTCTTCATTTTCAGAACATTTAATTTAAAACGCAGGCATCTCTCTGAGAACTAGATAAAGTGATTTGCTCAAGGTCACCGAACACAGTACCTTACGGTGAATTTGAAGTTTGAACTTCTGTTCCTCTGGCTTTAAGTTTGCTTGCCAGCTAGGGCATTTTCAGGATTCGAGGGGCAGTTGAGATGGCTGAAGTAGCAGAGGGGCTCCGTGTCATCCCAGAGAGGGGCAAGGGGCGTGAGCTCAGCCTACCTGCATGCTCTCCAGGGCCTCTGTCACTTCATGCTAGCAGAGCCCCTGCGTAGTCAAAGAGTGGGGTGCTGGGAAGTCCCACTTCAAGAGGGGCAAGCTTCTGGTCATCAAATAAGTCATGGGGCTGAAAAGTATAGCAGGGAGAACATCGTCAATAACACTAACTGTGTGGTGACAGATGGTAACTATACTTATCGTGGGAGCATCGCATCACGTATGTAATTGTCAAATCGCTACGTTGTACTCCTGAAACTGATAGAATACTGTATGTCAGCCGTACTCAAGTGAAAAACCAAACTGCTGTTGGAGGGAAAGAAACACAAAATCACCATGAACCGTGTACATGTTTTACTGTGTGTGGTCATGGAGCAATACAGGAGGAATCTTGTGCATTTTAGTAACTACCTCCAAGACCTGAGCTGTAGTGACCTTCCACCTCCTTCTTCTGGGCAAAAAGTTTATAGCTACAAAGGATACAGAAAGCTCACACAGAAATGGTAAAATACACATTTTACTGGCCCCGTGGTTATGTTTTATCAAGTGTTTCTGATGAGGGGCTATATATTTGTGAAAAAGAAGAATTTTGATTTCAGTGAGAATCTCTATTTCAGAAAAGACCACTGGCCAATTTAGGTTTTGACAACTAATAGAGTATCCCATTAAAAATAAGCAATAAGCCTGGGTTATTCAGTCGTTCAACGTCCGACTCTTGATTTCAGCTCAGGTCATGATCTCGCGGTTTATGGTTTCAAGCCCAGTGTCAGTCTCTGCACTGATGTGCGAGCCTGCTTCAGATTCTCTCTCTGCCCCTCCCCTGCTTGAAAATAAATAATAGCTTCAAAAAAGAAAAAAAGAAAAATAAGCAACGAGCTAGGTGTCCCGTAGAATTGCGTGTGATAACACACTTCAGAGTGCTTTTATAGGCGAGAACTGGACAGCTCTGGGTGCGTGCTCAGTGTTCTCTGTTAGTACTCCCTCCCAAACAACTTTTGGGATAATAGGATAAAATATTTGAAATGGAATGATTTGTTATTTAAAATACATTAATAATAAAAGGTTTTTTGTTTTTGTTTTGTTTTTTTTTTTTTAAGAGGAAAATGCCTTAGAATCGTAAAGTTCCCTGTGACGTTTTCTAAACTAGCAATTTTCATCGGGGATGAGAAAGGATGATTGATTGAATAAACATACTGTTTTATTAGTAAAAACTGTAAGAATGAAATTTGACTGGATGGAGGCTGGTGAAGTAAAGAAGGAGCTGGACAGCATTGCAGGAGGCATATGCTAAACGCTTTGTAGACACTCTCTTTTTTGTTTTTCTTTTAATGTCTTACTAATTTTTGAGAGAGAGGGTGTGAGCGGGAGCAGGGAAGGGACAGAGCGAGAGGGGAACAGAAGATCCGAAGCAGGCTCTGCGCTGACAACCGAGAGCCCAGTGTGAGGCTCATACTCAAACTGTGAGATCACGACCTGAGCCCATGTCAGACACTGAACTGACTGAGCCACCAGGTGCCTGTTAGACTCCCTCTTTATTTCAAGTTAGGTTGTTTCAAATACTGAAATGCCATTTCACTCATCATACTCTTAGGCTAACATTCATTGAATGATTTGCTGTAATTGACTCACTAATGATTCAACAATAGATTTTCTTTATTCCGCACGTCCTAAATTATTTTGTCTTTGGTTCACAGAGAGTTTGAGGAAGTCAAATGACTAATTCCAGTAGGCGACAGAAGTGCACTTGAAATAAAGAGAGGCTGGAGCTAGGACTTTACATCTGGGAGGTACAATAGCAGTCAGCATTTTTTGCATGCTTGATACGTGCCAGTCTTCCTGTTGAGCCTTACATGGACTAGCCCATTAAGCCTTCACAGAACTCCATGAAGCAAGTAATAATGATACTCACGTTTTACAGATGAGGAAACTGGTGCAGAAAAGATTATCATAATTTGCCATAGGTCACACCACTAGTAATTGTTACAGTGAGATTTCAGCAGAAATCTTGATGATTTTAAATCCAAGCTCTTAATCCCAATGGTTTCTGCATAGAGGGGATTTTTAAGCCTTTGAATAGAGTTGAAGACTGAGGTCAATTTAATCGTGGAACACTCCATATTAAGAGGACGAGAGAAATGATGAGGCAGCAAAGGACATAGAAGTAAAGCCAGTTATGGAAACCATACAAGAGGGTTTAAAGGAGGAGAGGGTTATTAAAAGCTGCAGAGAAATCAGGAAGAAGAGAAATTATTAGGTAGAGCGAAGATGTGCCTCTGGGAACTTTGAGCAGAGCAACTTTGAGTGTGGCATTTAATCACACCTCAATATGTGGTTTGTTTTTGCCACTTTGGACTTATTTACTCAGTCGTTCTCCTTGGATGTCAATTGAGGCTGGTTCAAGGGCATTACTAAGTTGAGGATAAAAGTGCTGCACGTTTTTTAGCAAATGAGGGCACGTATGACACTCCCTTTCTTTCGTCCCCTTCCTTCTTTCCTTCAAGATGTATCAACAAGTCCAGGTATAGAACACAGGGGGAAACGGAAAAGAGTGTCTGCCTTACTGAGAACAGCAGACGAATGCCACAATGGCTTTGTCTGCCTGAAAAGGTTTACGTAAAGTAGTAGATAGAACGTGGCAACAGGTGATGTGATAAATGTGTTAGTGGACTCTCCCGAGAGGGAGTTTTCCTGAGCTTTTTACAAAGACCTCAAAAGAGGTTACAGATTTGGTCAGTTTTCATAAATATAACATGGAGAAGGGGGCAAGGCTAATTTCCTCTAGTTTTTCCCTCACTGGAGAAATTGAAACAGAGAAACGGATGGCATAGACCAGTATAACCCCCAGTTCCCTTTTGTTGTGCATTCTCTCCAGTCTGCACTTTTCCTGCTAGTCAGCACAGTGTCCCCTTTCTTGTGACCGTGACCGGCTACTTAGACATGTCTCCACAACTGCGGTACGAGATGCAGCTTATATCTGCCTCTTCCTCGGGGGTTTTCCTCACTTGGCCCCCAGGATATCACACTCTGCCCATTCCCCTTCCATCCTCATGAATGTCCCCCTCTCCTACCTGACCTCTTAGCCTGGAGCGCCCAGGGTCTAGTTCTCGACTGCCTTCTCTTTTTCGGTCTGCCCTCGCTTTCCTGGCGGTCTGAGCCCATCTCAGGACTTTAAAAACCATCTCAAGCTGATGGCTCCCAAATTCCTATCTCCAGCCTGGACTGCTCCAGTGAACCACAGCCTGAAAGCCTATGTCTTGGGCTTTCTTGACTCTTCTGCTTCTTTGTCACATGAGAATCCCAAATTTAAAATATCCAAAACGTGGGTGCCTAGGTGGCTCAGTCGATTAAGCATCCAACTTCGGCTCAGGTCATGATCTCATGATTTGTGAGTTTGAGCCCTGCATCGGGCTCTGCTCTGACAGCTCAGAGCCTGGAGCTGCTTCAGATTCTCTGTCTCCCTGTCTCTCTGCCCCTCCCCCACTCAAGCAAGCGCGCTCTCTCTCTCTCTCTCTCTCTCGCTCTCTCTCTCTCTCTCTCTCTCTCTCAAAAATAAACATTTAAAAAAATAAAAAATAAAATGTCCGAAACTGACATCCCAGTATTCTACACTCTCTGTTCACCAACTGCTGCCCTTTAGAGTTCCCCATTTCAGTAGATAGTAGCACCGTTGTTCCAATTGCTCAGACAATTGCTACAAATCTAGGAGTGTGCCCTTCTCACACTCTAATCCGCACATCCTTTTGGCTTTTCCAAAAACAAAACAAAACAAAACACCCAGAAACTGACCATTGCTCACCACCTTCATAATCACTATCCTGATCTGTGTGCCACCTTCATTTCTTGCCCGGGTAATTGAATCATGCTCCCAACTAGTCTCGTGCGCAACCCATTGCTCCCCTCCCTTTTAGCTGTAGTGATCTGTTTAAATGTGAGTTATGTCATGCAAACTTTTGGGCTCAGAATTCTCCCATAGCAATTCATGCAGAGGGAAAAACAGAATTCTTTACAGTGGTTTAGAAGGCCCTGCGTGATCTGCCCCTACCGTTGTTGCTAAGTGCATTTTCTACTGACTTCTCTGTATATCACTTTGCTCCAACCACACTGGTCTCCTTAAACTTTTCCCTGAACCTTTGCACAGCACTGTTGTTCCTCTGCCAGATACCCCTGTGAGTCACTACCTTAACGCCTTTAAGGCTCTTCTCAAATGTTACTGTCCTACAGAAGCTGAAGCTTTCTCTTGACTGTCCTATTGAAAATTATAATATGCCTGTTCCCCTGCCCCACTTCCCTTCTCACCGTCTGCATACTTTATCTCGTATCTCTCTTACTGTCTCCCCCAACCCCGATTCCTGCTAGGAATGTAAGTTGCATAAGGGTAGAGATTTTTGTTTACTTAGTTTACTGTTGTTTTCCTATTACTTAGAATGGTACCTGACATAGAGTAGGCCCTCAATTTACGTTTGTTGAATGAATAAATAATGAAGTTTCTGAGCCTCAAATAAGGCTCTGGAGCTCAGGGTATGCACGTATATGTGTGTCTGTGAATAAAATTTTTCTCTCGATTTCTGACCTACAGTGCCCAGATAAGAGTTTTCCACCTCTAAACAAAGGTGCCTCTGAGTGCCCAGATCCTTTTCCCCTTGAGCAAGCATTGCCCATTAGAGCCGGTGTGACAGGAGAGGCACATATTACTTTCTCCAACTCTGGAGAGTCCTTTAGCCCAGAGTGATTTCAAAATGCTGTCCCATGAAGGCAAACATACCCAGAGACCTTTGTAGTTTCCCTTAGCCTCTGCTGCATTAGCTGAAGATAAATCTATGCAGAGTTCACTAAAGGGAACAGACAACTGCATTAAGCTGTGTAATGATGAACACTAATGGCCTGTGACAAAATGGGTCTCTTGTCGGCTCAGCTGCCATGCGAGGTGGGGATTTTTCCCTCTTTTTGATAATGGTAATGGAAAAAACAAAACAAAATCACATACAGAGATGCAAAGAAACAGCTTACAGGCCAAGTTCAAGGTGATTTTCATGGTATCTCTGTTTTTCCTTTTTCTTTTTGGTAAGCACACGCATTTTGACTGTAAAAGATACATATGCCATTGTCATCATACGGTGATACGGGACACTGGCATATTCAACAGAATTCAGCGTTCTTTATCTTCAGTAGCAACTCGGTGTAGTTCATTTGTTTCCTTTTCTGTGGCATATGCATTGTCATGCAAGTGGTAACAGCAAATTTTTTTAGGTGCTTGTTATTTTTACTTATAGGCACTTGTACCTTTATTACAGTGATTGATTTTATTGTCTGTAGATTTCTTTCCCATTCTTCATTTAAGTGAGAAGCTTCTTTACTTAGACGTCTTCTCCCCTTTTGACTTTCACATGGTCAGCTGAGTAGTCTTGGGTAAGCTAGTCAATTTCTTCTGTTGCATGTGATTGTTATGAGGATCAAATACATATGTGTAAATATGCCTTATAAATATTTTATAAACATTTAAGTTAATGTTGCCATTGTAGATATTAGACCAGTTGATCTCTAAGATTCCTTTCAATTGTAGAACTAAAGTGTTCTAAGACTTTCCAAAGCAATCTTTCTAGTATATTCTATCAATCTAGATAATTGGGATATGTATATATTTTATTGTACATATTTATATTTTATGGTATTTATGTATGTATATTTTATGGTCAACTCTGAGAAACCCCTGGCTCTACATTATGTGTGTCTTTTCTATATATGAAATATAAATCTATACCTCCATCCATGAAATACTGAATAACCTGGCCCAGGACTTTATTTTTAATCTATTCAGAATGTCAGTATGACCTACACATACTGTATTTCCACTGTTTGCTTCTCAGATATTCAGAACACATTTTACTCTACAGCAGAATTATTTGACAACATTTTCCCCTGCCCTCTGAATCTCCATGGATGATCTACAAAAAAATAGCATCTCCATTTGTTACTAAATAAAACCCTGGTATGACTCTTTTCTATAAATCCAGTTTTATTACCTTCTTCCAAAGTAATTTCTGGTAATTCAGCCAGAACCTTCACTTTTGTTTGTCATTTTCATGCTAGATTCTTGAATAAGAGAGCTATTTCTAATTTTAGCCTAAGAAGAAAGGATTATAAGGCGACTTTCAAGACCCTGGTTTTGCTGCCTGATCTATTAAATTTGTAAATTCTAGGAGTCCATGTACTTTTTAAAAACAGTTTTGTTCTTATTTTCAGTGTCAGTGTGTTTCCTTCAGCTTTCCCACATGCATGACTTTTATAGCCCCTTATAAAGTAGAGTGCTCTGCCATATTGATTTAATGGTATGTTTCAATAAATTTCCCCTGTTACAGTGCTTGCTGCATAGCAGGCAGCCAAGGGGGAAACAGACGGATGTGCTGGTTAACTAATTTTAAAAGAGGAAAAAATTCCATTTTCTCCATTCTTTAATGTCATAGCTGTCCTGCCAATGACCTGATACTGAGATGTTTTAGGCTCCCCCTGACATATGTTACAGGAAGTAGTGCCCTGACCTTTTAAAAATTTTATTAACATTTATAAATTTGTTTTAGTGCATTACGTTGCAAGCAGTGATTTTTCTGCAGAATGGATTGAGGTGACTGGTGTACAGATTGATAACCATGTCGTACATTGAGCTGGTGGACATTATGTAGAGTATACAGGTGCTGGGTGTTTTTTTTTTTTTTTTTTCCCTCCTCTTCTCCTACATTTAAAGCTTATGCTAATGAGGGTGGACACATTTTAATTTTTTTAAGCATTTTACAGCAAACTGAATCATTAGCGTCAGCCTTTACGTAGCCAGTTATGTTGTCATTATTGCTTGATGAAACTTTGAGGCATGGGCATCCTTTCATTCCTTCAACATCTCCTTAGTGCCTAATGTATTTCAGACACTATGCCAGTCACTAGGGATGTGTGAGCGATTGCCACAGTCCCTGTTCTCAAGCAATTTACAAACTGATGGATTAGGAACCTGTGGTATACAGTCAAGATTTTAATCAAAGATTTTTTTTCTCTCTCTCTCGACTCTGTATTCAGAAGCCCTGATCTGTACCTTGTTTGTTTTTCACCTGTTCTATTCTGTTTTGGCTTTTCCTAGTAAATAATTTAATTTATAAATGCTTTGTGAGCAGAAGTATTTGCCAAAGATTAATAAAGGGAATCTTTATTAATGCAAATCACTGGAACTTGGCTGTATTCAGTTTTATTGCCTTAGCAATCAGTTCTCATCTTTTCTGCCCAACCTTGAGAAACTGAGCAGTGTGTGGCTATATAAAAAGGACACATCTCCCATGACGGGAAACATAGGAGCCGGGAGAGTTGGCATGCTGCCTTTCTAACCTGTTCATCACAACAGCAGTTGTGATGATGATGATGATTGGCATCCCATCCATCATCCGCCTTTCCCCAAATGCTCCTGTAACATAAATTAAGCCTCCCAGCTCCTCAGAGAGTATGGATTGCTGTTTTATTTCACAGTAAATATTTGTTTATTTTATAGACAGAGAAATTGAGGCATTGAGAACATGAGCGTGGGTAGGTAAATAAATAAGTTATGGACACTGCTGGGAAGCACCAGCTAATGTTGATTGAGCTCATGTGGTGCGTAATACTTTCATAAGCCCTGTGCAGTAGATTCTGTTTCTAGCTTTCCTCCTTACTTCCCAAGGAAAGTATTCCATGGAACGTACCGGCTTGAACTTACCTTTTTGTCCTCTTGGAAAGCTATTGTTTTGTTGTTGTACATTTCACTTTTATGTTGGAATTTTCCCAATACATTTTACTGTTCACTTTAGCTATATAAGACCCAGGAAAGAAACATCAGCCATAGTTCCAGATTCTAGGCTTTTCTAGGTTCAGTCGCTCAGTTTTTCAAAAAACGTGAACACTGTTACATATCAGATACCGTGCTAGGGCCCATGGCCGGAAAGGTGAATTAAGACACAGTTCTTGCTCCCGAGAAACTCTTTTCTAGTAAATTCTTTTTAGTACTGTGAAACTGAAATATACTTTTTGTTTGATATTAAAATAAGCAACTCTTTATTACAGAACTTTTCAGAGCCTTTAAATTCATAAGATATAGTGTGACTTTCCAGAGGCAAATAGCGTACACTACATTTTTTAAGGTTATATGAACAATAAACATGTTATTCAAGGAGTAGATTTTGGAGTTCGTATTCTTCAGAACACCCTTGAAAGAACTGATGACATAGCCATTTCTCTCCATCCACTTGCCACGATGCAGTAGAGGTGATCATGGGCAGACAACCCAACTTTGCCAGAACAGCCTTTAGGATTTAAATCTCTCCTCATTCTCTGAAGCTGGTTTTTCCCAACTGAGTAGCAGCCTGTGAAAGAGAAATGGACTGCCCCCGCCCACACCGCTCACACTTATACTCAATCTATGTATTTTTATGCATGAGATTCATTGAAAAGATTAGCGATCACCTAGTCTTGCCTCTATATTCAACTTGAGGGGAATTAAAGTTAGTGTAGAAAAGCTCTGTAACTTACCTACGATAATAGAAGTACCTGTGGAACCTAAAAAAAAAAAAAATCCAACTCTCCCAAGTCTTCCATTATACCATACTCCATCTCAGAGGATGCCTCATCAGAAATTTTCTACTTCAAATACTTGAGACTACTACTACTACTACTACTTCTTCTTCTTCTTCTTCTTCTTCTTCTTCTTCTTCTTCTTCTTCTTTAAGTTTATTTATTGATTTATTTTGAGAGAGAGAGAGGGAGAGAGCAAGAATCCCAAACAGCTCCACACTGTCAGCACATAGCCTGAAGCGGGGCTCGAACTCCCAAACTGTGAGATCATGACCTGAGCTGAAATTAAGAGTCGGACGCTTACCCCACTGAGCCACTCAGGCGCCCCTCAAATACTTGGAACTTTTAAGAACCAGTACATTTGGTACAAACTCCTATAGTAGTCTTTATAATCAGATTAACTAAAGATAGCCCTTACAATCAAATGCTTTTTGCCCTTTTCCCACAAAATATCTATTCCTGCTTTACTTTGTGGTTTGCTCCCCTGCCGTCTATTCCATCATAATGTTTACCTAATGTTTTACCTAATAAGCATGTTGTGTCTTGGGCACTGGGGGGCTTCCCTCCTCTGTGCTCCACAAATGAATATAGTGACTCACTGTTAAAATCTGATGCACTGCAGAAGCCCTGTGTAGGTTATATTCTGAATATATATATTTTTTATGTCAAAGGAAGTGCAATAAATCTAGGCAGGGGAATAAAAACCATTAAATGTATGAATGGAAAAGAAGTTCTAAGAAGAACTTGCTTTTCTCATAAATGTGTTCCAAAAATGCATGCAAGTCAAATAAAAGTGTGTGCATACATTGTATAATAGTCTGTGGGCCTCTTTAGGTCATGTTTCATGGTCATTTGCCAAACTGCCTATTTTCTGAAGCTTTTCTGTAACAGGGTACCCGATGGCATCATAACAATATAGTTTCATGCTTGTGAATAGATTATAGTTCATATGTCTGCTTCATTTATTAGTTAGTTGTTTAGAACTCTATTTTCTCATAGAAATAATCTTATTTGGTGCAAACCTCTGTGAAGCAGTGTTATCCATAATATATCTTATATCTTATCATAAGTGTCTTACTGCTCTCTCAAATTTAACTAAACTATTAGCATGTGTCCTGGGAATGGATTTAGAATTGGCTTGAGTTTCTGGGAGCACATCTCTTCCTACTGCAGGCCTAGCAGTGGGGTCACAAGCCCATACGCAGTGTTGGGACGTGGGAAATACAAGGGACTTTAGAGATCATCTGGTCTGACTTTCTGATTTTCAAGAATAAGGACATTACCTTCAACATGCCGTACTCGTGGTTACCAAAGACTTGGGGCAGAGGTTTCCTTCTTGAGAGAGGTAGGTGGTGAGGGGCAGAGTCTCCAGGGGTCACTGGTATGAAGAGCAAGGTGTGGCCTGGGTGAGATGGCCGTTCTGGGAGAGGGAAGTGTGGTGACGGGGGTGTGGGTGTGGCAGGGTGTATATGGAATCCTTCTTAGTAAGCGCAACAAAATTGTTCTCCCCTTTTTGCCTCTCTCTTTGTACCCTACTCTGTCGTCTTCCCCTTCGTAGTCACGGAGGCACACTGGGGGAACCCGCTTTCTTTTGATAAGACGGCATTCATCTTCCTCTTCTGCTCTGGCACTATGAGTGCGTCAAAGCAGATGCTCCCTTACTCAAGGAGGCCATGTCTGCAGGAGGGGAGAGATGAGGAGCAAAACAAGTTGTCTTTGGTGCCTGCGGAGCCCGCAGTGGAGCAAGGAGATGGACTCGGATGTTTCTAGCAGTGGGTGAGGGCGAGGAGTCGTCTGGCATCCCAGAGCAGGTGTGTGGGTCATGAGTCTGCCCGAGCCCAGGAATGGATTCCTGCATCCGCACGGGGGAGGCTGGTATAAAGCGGTGGGGAGAGAAAGTCGGTGCTAACCTCGTGGCTAAGCTGGGGGATCTGTATGCATGCGGGGGTGGAGGGTTGAAGAGAGTCTCTCGTGCTGTCTGGTGAACCAGAATTTGTGGTACAGTGACCAATCCCAGAAAGTTGAGTATGGAAAATTGGATTTTAGGAAATAGTCACACATCATGATGAAGAACCGTGTATGTTAAATGGCCTGTGTTGATCTTATAAGAAGGTATGTTGCTTTTACCCTGAATCTTCTAAATATTTATATTCTTAAAAGACAGAAATTTGCAGTAAAAGGCAGTTTGTATGTGTTTGGGGTAAGATAGGATGGTTGGAAAGAGAGGGAGGAGGATAGATAGGCTGACACAGAGTCCTTCAGAATATTCTGAGAGTCTCTTGGAGTCACTTAAAACTTCTCAAAGGTCATCAAGAGAGAACACTCTCATTTCTGAGGAACGCCTATGAGGACTCTAAAGGATGTCGTTTCTCTGAGTCTATCTTTATATCAAAACATTTTCTTTTCATATAGTTATTTTCTTTGCCTAGTTTGGTTTTGTAGCTATGAGATTTAGGAGAGTGAGCGGTTGGAAAGTCATTTTATTTTTTAAGACTGAGGTTTCTGGTAAAAGTTTTGGTAGGTTCATTATCTCAACTTTTGGTAGTACGATTTCGCAGTTGGTTTTAGTATTATGACCGTTCCCACTGCAAGTAACCGGTATGAGTGGCTGTTTCACTGTGATTTCAGTGTCCAGTTCAAAGGTTGCGGTCTACTTTGCTGAGCTGGGTGCTGTCCTCAGTACCTTTGTCGCTTAGCACATTACCACAGACTTCAGAATTCTTTGGAGTCATGCGTTGGTTAAAATTCTAGCCTGGCCATCTTTGTGACTTTGAACACGGTCTTGAATCATCTGAACTTGTGTCCTCGCCTGTAAAATGGGGCAAATAATAACCAGCTGGTAGTGTTCTTGGTCTCAGCTCAGATGACACAGGGGAAGGCTCCTGGAATTTATTAGTGAATACTTGGCTTGTTTTAGTTGACTTCACTTCTGACTGTGTGCTTCTGGCCTGTTGCTGACCAGCAGACAGAGAAGCAGAGGCACAGTCTGGCTGAAGATATTGTTGAGCCGCTCAGTGCTGGGGCAGCCTGGAAGACTACTTAGCTTCTGTGTCAGGAGTGGGAGCTCTCGGGATTTGCTTCTTTCCTTCCTAGATTCCTTAATGCTGCCTCTTTTCCCCAAATGTAACTTGTTATTTGTGGGAAGCTCTCCTGAATGTTTGTTAGTACCTGAGTTCTCTACATTTGTGGTCAGTATTTGCCCAGTGGAGATAATCCCAACTGGTTGGCTGTGAGTTGATGGATCTGGAGAACATTCTTCTCATACATTCCTTTGTTAGGGCATTTGCCACAGTGATACATTTTTTGTTTATATTTAACAAATATTTCTTTAGCTTCTATTATGTGCCAAGCAATCAAAAAAAAAAAAAAAAGTCCCTACTCTGGTGGAGTTTATATTCTAATGGAAGATTCAGTCAATAAACAAATTAAAATATGGTAAATACTATGAATAAAAATAAGGCAGGGTGAGAAGGAGCCGAATAAAATGCTGTTTTATATAGGGAGCTCACAGAAACTGTTCAAGCAAAGACTCGAATGAAATGAGGGAGCAAACCATGAAACACCTAGGAGGGAAGCATTCCAGGCAGGAGACAGAGTAAACACCAAAGCTCTGGGACCAGAATGACTGAAAGTCAGGTGAGCAAGGAAGGGAGTATGTTAAAGATAAGGTGAGAGAGATTATAAAGCCAAGATTATTTAAGGCCTTTTTAAAATTTATTTTTATTTTTCACTTTTTAATGTATTTACGTAATCTCCAGTTAACATACAGTGTAATATTAGTTTCAGGTGGAGAATATAGTGATTCAACACTTCCATACAACACCTGGTGCTCATCACAAGTGTTCCCTTATCCCCATCACCTATTTCACCCACCCCCCCCCCCCAAGGCCTTTTAGATGGTGGTAAATGTTGAGGGAAACAAAGGCAAGAGAAATGGAACATAAATTAAATCTCCTTGCAGCTTACAGCCCACGGATAGACGCCTGAAACATGGAAAGCGTGACCTTGCTCAAGGAACCCGTGGCTGCCTTACTCCCCCCATGTTTTTGTTTTATTAGAGACTAAAAGCAACCTTATCTTAACAACAGCTAGCCCCTCAAGGTCCTGAAAGTCTTGCTTCCAAATTCCTTAGAGACTTAAGCTGTCCCTACCCCTACTAACTTAAAAGTACGTAATCAGTCACTCCTTATAACCCAGCACAGCTCTTTCTGCCCATGGGTCCTGTCCCTGTGCCTTAATAAAATCACCTTTTTGCACCAAGGACACCTCAAGAATTCTTTCTTAGCCGTTTGCTCAAGAACCCCATCAGTAAGCATTTGGGATTTTATCCTGAGTGAGGGGGGAAACTGTTGGAGGGTTTTGAAAAGAGGAATGTCATAATCTGATTCAACTTTTTTTTAAAGGATTGCTTTGGCTGCCATATAAAAAATATGCCATCGGGGGGGGCAAAAGTAGTAGCAGAGGGTAGAAAGCCACTGCAATAATTCAGGTTAGATATGATGACCCGAACTAGGTTGTTAGCAGCGGAGGAGAGAGGCGGTCACACTCTGGATGTACTGCTAAGACCGGCCAACGGGTTGGATAGGAGTGTGAGAAAAAGAGGAGCCAAGCATATCGCAAAGGTTTTTGAGCCAAGCAGCAAGAAGAATGAAGATGGGATTGCTCGAGAGGGTGAAGGAAGAGCTAGTTGGAGAGTAAGATCCTGAATTGAGTTTTGGAGATGGAAATTTGAGATGTCTGTTAGATTAGCCCGGGTTATATGTTGAGTAGGTAGTTGAATACAAGGCTCTACAGTTAGGAAGTGAGAACTAGACCAGCATTGTCCAATAGAACTTTTTCCATGATAGAAATGTTTTATAACTTCACTGCCTGATACGATAGCCACTAGCCATGTATAGCTAGTAAGCATCTCAGATGTGGCCAGTGCAACTGAGGGACTGATTTCTTATTTTACTTAGTTTTAATGAATTTAAATTAAAAATGTGATGGCTGCGTGTGATTAGGGCTACTGTACTGGTCGGCATGGAAGACCTTCGATACACATTTGAAAGCCAGCAACATTCCATTGCTATTTCAGACCCTGAGACAAGATAAAATCCGCTTGGGAGGGACCACAGGTAAAGAAAAGACCTCCAATGTGCAGGTTAGGAAGATACAGAGCTCCTGGTAAAGAATATGCAAAAAGGAACAGACAGGAAGGAAGCAGAAGACCAAGAGAAGGTGGTTTTTAGAAAACCAAGTGAAGGAAGTGTCTTAAGGAGAGTGAGCAACTATGTCAGATGTTGCTAGGCTGTCCATCACCCTCATTACATAGCGAGTCACGTAAGGACTTCCCCCAGCCTAGCAAGCAGCTGTTGCTTTATAAGTATTTGTAAAATGAAGAGCGTTGAACAAATGAATGGATCAGCTCCATCAGCTTTTACAAACTCATTTTCAGGAAATATGCTCCCTTCTTTAATTGTCAGGGCACCGAAGTTTTAGGACTACCTTCTAGAAATGCCCAACTCTGCTTATGACCACTTACCCACCGGAACCTCCCGCCATCTCCCCCCCACTAGTCCTCATAGAACATGATTTTGGAGAAGCCGGTATGGAGACAGCATCAGCACCTCTCATCTCAGCAGTGGAAGTGAAAGAACCAGCCCTTGACTTCTCTCTTCCTCACTGTGCCCTTCAGATGTTGGTTCCTTAAAGGAATCCCTTTTAAAGGGGATTCCTGGCCGGGAAGTTAGAAGCTGTATGCACACTTGGCCTGTCGGCACAGCCTTCAGGGTCAAATAAAGGAGTCCCTGGGGATGGCTGGGAAGAAGCAGATAATTTTACCCCAAATCCCTGAAACACTGGTGTGGCTTATTAAGTTGGTTATTGTGATACCTAGATCTCTTCCCCCCCCCCCCCCCTTTTCCCAGATTCCCTGTTAGTTCTTCGGACTGTGAGTGTTGACTGTCAACTTCGTGTGTTCTGCCTTTTCTCTTGTATGTTTTTTTTCCTGATTTTTTTCTCCATTTATTCCTCTGGTTTGAAAAGTTCCATTCATCGTTCCTATGTGTGCCCTGACTCAGATTGTTACTCGTTCTAACCACACACTGTTGCCTTGTCTTGCTGTTCCCTCATAGGCCTTCATTTGGAATTTCTCCCTTGCCCCCAGACTTCTCACTTTGTTCTGTGCACCTGGCCCTGCCTTAGCTTCCGTTCTGTATTTGATACACTGCTTCTGATTATCCCTGATTAGCTGGGAGAGAAGTCTCAAAAGCCAAGACACAACAGGCTTGTCTTTCTCCTTGCCCCCTTTTATATGTCGATTGTAGTTTCTATGGTTATCCTCTTAAGTATGATTTTAAATAGTTACCATGGTACTTTGTTAATAACTCATTTTCCTTGTTCCTTGTTTCTGTATTATACCATCTTCAAATACTCAGTGAGTGTTATAATCGACACAAAATTCATTATCATCCCTATTGTTAAAAATATTCACAGTCATGTGGGTGGTGTTGGTGCAGCACCGTATAAGGAACAGATGCTAGGGTGGTACGGGGCCTGATGCTGGAGACCCACGGTGACTTTCTGTCGTGAAGTCCAAGGGCAGCAAGGAATTTGTGTCACTCTCAAGCGCTACAGAGTTTAAATCTGCCAAGGAAAAAATGCAGAATTGTAGGTCGCCTTAAATGATTAACAGTCACATGAAGGATGGGGAAAGAAAACCCCTAAGGGTTGGTGGCTAGACAATCTTTTATAGTCAGAAGCTGTACCGAAAGCAATTGTGCGAGACCCTAGAAATCAGAGATGGAAATGGGAGTGGATTACATATAATACAAAAGACAAATGCACACACATTCCCTATGGAATGGCCTTTTAATGTAAGACAAGCTGATTAGGACAAAATGCACAGTAATTAAGGCACGTCTTCAGAGGGATTGGGGTTGCCAAAGTCTTCACATTCATACACTTAGTTTATTTTGAATTCTATTATGATAATTATATTATTTTTAAAGTGTGAATTTTTATAATCCAGTTACATGAAAATGACAGATGACTAAGTGAGGTTTGTGTGTTTAACCTCATGATCTGGTTATATGCCATTTGTGTGCCTCGCCTAGAATGTTTGCCTTCTGATATTTCTGTGTGTTAACCCAGCTGCCTCCTTTTATTGCTGCCATATTACAATGGATGTTTTCTGCATTTTTATGAAGAGCCTATTAGCAGCCTAGGCTTGATTTAAAGAATTTCTCCAGTTTATGAACACAGTTCATCTCTGTGAATGAATTTAGCACTTTAATGCTATTTATTTACTCCACACCATAAAATGTAATATAATAAATAATGGGTCCCTTGGGCTTGTGGTAAAACTCAGTGATCATCCTCTCAGCAGGAAGATGAACACAACTTGAGTGGAGAAATAATGATCAAAATTCACCACGCTCACTGGGATGCCATTTATATACCTGAATCTAATAAAGGCAGAATTACAATGCTTAACATTATGCTTCGTACCAGCACCTGAATGTAATGAGACCGGGGGAAGGAAAAGACTCAATCATATTAGCAACATTTTGGAAGATTGTAACAACTCCAAATCAGTACTTCAAGTAAAGAAGAGTTCTTAAAAGTATATAACACATGATTTCTTGTGATAAATACGTGTTAGGTTAGTATTTTCTACCATCTTCATCCATGGAAAATCCTTGGATTTTTTTTTGGGGGGGGAGCAGAGGGAGGTAGGCGGGGAGGACATTGTTTCACATTTTCTTCATTATCAGTTTATCATTTTGGAGGTTTTCAAGATGACCCTGTCAACTCTCCATAAATGGAATATCTCACTGTGGTCATTGGTCCATAGGGCCATTGTATTTCATGGTTGAAATCCAAAAAGAGTTAACATTCACGAATGTTTAAAACTCTGTGTGTAGCAATGTGTCCGTGATTATATTGAGATTATTCAGGTTATCTATGTATCATCTTTGCTTCTATTTCCTTTCATTAGACGTTTGTTCCTTGAAATCGGAGGCAAATATACATGCCTGTAGGAGCTTGACTGTTAAATAAGTGTCTTTGGCATAAATGGAGACTTAGGCAAACTGAAGGGGCTAGGCTGTTGTCGGCTGCAGCTAATCACTGTCATTTAGAAGATAATCCCAGTGGTGCCAGATTGTCTAAAGTTGAAAAACAAGGAAAAAGTCAGATGCCTTTGATTACTGTATGAAAACCTTAGACATTCAATCGTCATCTCATTTAAAAAATTTTTTTAATGTTTATTTATTTTTGACAGAAGGAGACAGAGCATGAGTGGGGGAGGGGCAGAGAGAGAGGGAGACACAGACTCCGAAGCAGGCTCCAGGCTGCGAGCTGTCAGCATAGAGCCCGACGCGGGGCTGGAACTCACGAACCGTGAGATCATGACCTGAGCCGAAGTCGGACACTCAACCGACCAAGCCACCCAGGCGCCCCAGTCATCTAATTTTTAAAAATTAAGTAGTGTGGTCTCCTATCACATATGTCAGCATTCTGGTTTTGGTTCATCGGTTGCCAGTGTGATAGTTTTGTTTTAAATTATAAATTCATGCAAATGCTTATACAGTCAAGGCTCTTATTATACTTTTCGTTTGAGGCATTTACTACCAGTTCCAGTGTGCCTCCATTTTCGTTCTCCCTGGCCACGCATATTTGCCACGTGATACATTGCTAGGGCTTTTCTTTGACATCAAATCACTCAAAACTTTTCACATCTTTAAAGGAAGACTGTCGAATGAAGTTAGATCTTGCAAAGTACAGGTATATATACTTCAACAAACCCAAAAATACTTAGTGTTTCTTTCATATTGCATGTTTACTTCTCAGTCTTTAAAATGAATATAATTTAGGGGTGCCCGGGTGGCTCAGTCAGTTAAGGGTCCGACTTCGGCTTAGGTCACGATCTCATGGTTTGTCATTTCGAGCCTTGCATCGGGTCCTGTGCTGACAACTCAGAGCCCGGAGCCTGCTTCAGATTCTGTGTGTTCCTCTCTCTCTGCCCCTCCCCTGCTTGTGCTCTGTCTCTCTCTCTCAAAAGTAAATAAACATTAAAAAATTGTTTAAAAAATAAATAAAATGAATATAATTCAATTTCAGTTGATTATTTATTTAGAAGTATATAAATGGTAGAAGGATATGCTGAGGTTTACCCTTATGGTAACAGAATCATATATGATTTGGTGATTGCATTTTGCTACTAGCAAATGGTAAGCAGAGTCATCACCAAAAAGAGGTATTGACTATAAATTTAATGTTTTTTAAAAACAGGTATCAAAGGATTTTCTCATTTCATTCAAAGGCATTTGCTAAAGTCATAATTTTACTATTATCATAGGATACTCAGGAGAATTCATATTGATCTATTCGTACAACCCGATGTTTCTCTAGATAAAATTTATTTAGTATCACCTGGAACAGTGCATGTATGTATGTAATAGTGACCAATCTGTGAAGACTTTTTGCCTTCATAGTTCTATGTAAGAATATGTGATATCACCTTAGAAAACCCCAGGTTATTCATATAAACCAGGCAGTATATCCTAGAAATACACCAGGCTGTGTGTAATGCTGTGGTTCTCGATCAGGTAAGAGTTGGCTTTATTCTGAAAGATTTTGAGGCCTGATTTGCTAGTTATCTGCTTCTGGCATGGACAGATCATTCTACTTTGCAAACTGTATAGAGCAGACTATATTCTTGATGGCCCTGCAAGATGAATAGCCCCAGACTGTGTCTCCAGATAATGGGGTGGGAGTAGGGAACAGTGTAGAGTAACCCTCTGATGAGAGGCTTCGGAAGGCACAATTTTGATTTGGGGAGCTGGGAGTTCAGTACTTGCTTCTTTGTTGGCCATCTTCAGTTATTAGATTGAGCTGAAACCTGCCTTCTTATAATTTTTACTTTTAATCTCTTCAGCTTCTAAATTCACATAGCACTTTTTGATTCTCTTCTCTGGCAGTTGATCGTCTCTGCCTTGTGCGTTATCTGTGCTTCTGTCGTGAATAAAGAATGGCTCGTCTCTCTTTGGGAAGGCTGCCTCCTTTTTGAGCCTGCAGCTTTGATGAAGAAGATGAGGCAGCCACATCTGCTGATGCAACTCAGTCACGCAGGGAGCTGCAAGACGAGTGGGGCGAGAGTTGTCGTCCTTTACTCATTCAGACAGATATTTAGTGAGTGCCTGTTATATACCAGGCACTGTTCCAGATGCTAGATGGCACTCCTACTCTAACTGGATGTCTTCGTTTCCTTTAGACTATATGAGAACAGAATTTTTGTCTGATTACCTCTGTATATTCCACTTCATCTAGCACAGCACGTTACATTTAGAATGTGTTCAGATTTTATTTTTTAAATGAGTGCAAGACTCAGTATGCCTATTTTGGAGAGCACCATAGAGTAGAACTAATCCCTTTACGACAGCCATTAAATAAATTAGTTACATTAGCCTTCTGTCCGGACTAAGTGACCTTAGTTCTTCAACAGTTCTTTTTTCTAAGTAGTTTGATCGCCTTTCTTTCGTTCTTTTGTAGTAGAGTATTTCCCTTTTCATGTGTAGGAACCAGGAGTGAGTACCGTATTCAGGATGGGATCTGATGTATGTATGTTAAGTGCAGAGGAGAGCACTGTACTTCCTGTGATTCATGAATTTCCCATAAGGCATTTTATTAACCATCACCCTCTCCTTTTATCCCCCAAGGCAGTCTTTTCTCTCTTTCGTTAAGTAATAGGGTATTAAATGTCTGTGTACAGGCTCCAAATATGTATACTCCTGAACTGTTTTCCTGATAATTTTCATTAATGAAAAGACCTTTTATTTTCAGTAGGAGGTTCTTATCATGTACATTACAGAAAGCTTTTCAAGAAGTCATTTACGATTACCATTTTGGGGATACAAAAATACAGTAAGTGTGTCTGTAAGAAAGAGGGGGTGGGGAAAGGGAAAATGAGAATGAAGTGATGACTCTCCAAGGCTCCACATTCTTGCCTCCTAATTTTCTGACATACTTGTTTATACTGATAATATCTGTGTAATCCTTGTAGAATAGTATTCTGTTTCATTTGACCTCCCTATTTCCTGTGCACGAAATAAAACGAACTGGTTTGGTAATTCTTAGTGTTTCTCTTATCTCTGGTTTTTAAGTTCTGGAAAAAAAAAATGAAAATATTCTTGTTGACATCTTTGTTATGGTTACGATGTGTTGCTGTTTCCAGGAACAAATGACAAATCCCCTTGTCTTTACCACTGCACAAACCTTCTACCAAACCCATGGGTCAAACGGCCCTATCCAGGTGATTTACTGTGCTTGATCTGATCCATGATTTCATCTTTAGACACTTCCATCTTTGTCAGGGCCATACTGATCTCCCCACAAGGGATATGTAGCAGTATTTCTCATATGTCAAGTGCATTCCGTGCATTAAAGAAAAAAAAAAAAAAAAAGAACATCATCTGAGTTAGCCATAGTAAAATTCCAAAGCTTCATTTTGGAATTACAGGCTTGAATTTTAAGTTTGCTTTTCTGTTTTATTGTTGTTTTGCTTTTGTTTGTTTTTTAATTTGGCTTTTGCTTTCCTCCTGCGTTCCAACTTCCATTATTCTTCAATTTGTCACATATTTTTAAAATGCTCACTACATGCAAACCACTGTGCTCAACACCTTGACAGTTAGAAAGGTAAGTGAAAGCTCCTTTCCTTTTTCCCCACTTCAAAGCAACCCAAAAAAGTAATCTCTTAAATCCTTCCCTTTCTGTAAACTTGCTTCAGAATAGAAAGCTTTTGGTTTGTTGTTAGTGTTATCTAAAAGATTTTATACATTTTTGCTTACGTTTCCTCCACTGGTCGATAGTATGTTTTAGAGAGCTTACATCACTTAGCGCATTAGGATGTTTATTTCGAACCTATAATGTGTTCAGCAGTATACCGGGCTTAAAATGCTTCACTCTAATTGTACTCTTCAACTTTCATTGGCTATTTTTAATAAGGCTCTATTTTCTCCAGTTTAAGAATAACCTTTTTTAAAAGGGTGAACTTTATGGAAATTGTATTAAATATATTTTAGTAAGGCTTTTTTTTTTTTTTAACACACACAAATACACACACACGCACACACAAAAGATCTTATCTAAATAATGTTGCTGTGTGTTATAAACACAAAAAGGCTTCTTTGGTTGGATTTAATCACATGTCTAACAAATCTGCAGTGCCATTTTGTAGCACCATAGATGGACTGCTTTATTCCATAGACTAGTTCCAGTTCTAAAACACAGGGAAATCTGAGTTAACTAATTGAAACACTCATTTGGATAAGAACTTCAGCAAGGTTCAGTAATTCTCAATTTCCCACTTTGCTTGCAAAACACAATGTAAGTACAGAATTACGCTCTTCACAGCTTATTACACTGTGTGTTCACTCAAAGGGAAATAATTTAATGCAATTTACTCCCAACTGTTTCTCTCATGCTGACCCCTTTATTAAAGTTACTGATTTCTCAAGGTTATGTTTATTTTGAAACTTTTTTTCTTTTTGGAGGTCATAAATTTAATCACACACCTGGTGTCCTTCTCCTTTTGTTTTTTTCCCCTTTCAAATTTCCTCCTTGTGTCACCACACCAGCTCTTGAGGGCTCCTGACCTCTTTCTTCCTGCCTGGTTGGTCTGTTTCATTTTAGATATTTGATTTTTATATTTCCCTGGTTATTCTCATATGTTTAGACTGATCTCAGGACTTGTGTTTAGTTCAGGGTCATCACATATTAATCATTTAGGCCCTTGCCTGGGGTTGTTTTTGCCAGCACTCTCAAAGTTGGAAAAGCAGGACATATTTCACCATGCAAAAATTTGAAGAAATTTTGTTTTCAGAATTTTACAAAGACCTTTTTTTTTTTTTTTTTTTACCTTTTGCCACCTGTGTTCTAATCATGCTTTTCAACTTTGTCTCCAGGCATTTTTAAAAAACTTTTTAAATGTTTGTTTAATTTTGACAGACAGAGAGAGACAGCACGAGTTGGGAAGGGGCAGGGAGAGAGGGAGACACAGAATCCAAAGCAGGCTCCAGGCTCTGAGCTGTCAGCACAGAGCCCGACGCGGGGCTTGAACTCATGGACCGCAAGATCATGACCTGAACCAAAGTCGGACGCTCAACCGACTGAGCCACCCAGGTGCCCCTCAGAGCATTTTTATTAATCATGTTGTCTGGTAATCTTTCCTTCTCAAAACTGATGGTGATCAGGTATCCCTCTGTTCATGCTCTGAAGGCTCTGAGACTTGTTTTGACAGTGATAGATGTCCACCACAGAGGCACTTAGAGCAGAGCTTTGCACCTGGTGTTCCTTCCAGAGCTCCTGCTGAAGGTGCTGTATCGTGCCCAAGACCTGGTCCTGGGGTTGGTTATTTATTTATTTTTTAGCTTCGCTTGAATCCCATCTTCTCCCCATAGAACGGTGGAGACATTCTATTAATTGTAATGCTTTATAATTGGTTGGTATTGCCAGTCATGATTTGTGTTAGGCCTTTTTTCTCCTAGCGTTTGTATTTTCTCAGTGGGCAACTTTCTGTAGAATCCCGGAGCTAAAAGATGACTCTGAAATGGCCAGAGGTGATAATGTATGCAAGACAGCATTAGCTTGTTAATCTGCCTATGACCTAAGTATGGAAGTAAATAGACATGAAAGTGTAGAATACTTAACAGAGCACAATATCTCACTGTTAAGAAGTGGGTGTTTTTAGAAAAATTAGGTCAAAGTCCTTTGTGATTTTTATTGATTTTATTTAATGAATTTATTTTGTCCTTCTAAGGAACCACCTTTATTCCTCAGCAATCCCTGTGAATTAGAGGCTAAAAATCTTTGTTTTGCACCTGGGGAACAAGTGGATGTTCTGCTTCATTCTCAGACAAGAGGGTGATTGATGGCTTTGATATCAAAGTCTTAACTGAAATAAATTTTGTCTCAATTTGAAAGAAAATAGTGATAACACAGGGCCACTGCTGACCATCTCAGACTTATGGGAATGTTTTCTTTTTTTTTTCTTTTTTGTTTGGTCCTTCTCCATTTACTTGTACCCTAGACTGAAAATTTTGCATTTTCCCTTAAAGTTGATTTAACAACATGGCAAACATTTAAAAATATCTGAAATAAAGAATATAGCACATTCTACTGAAATAGGAGGCCAGTAGTTTATATATGCTTGGTCTGATGCATTCCTCACCTTACATAAATCTCCAGCAAAGCTATAGGAAGGAAACACATTCCCCTGACACGACAGGATGTAAAATGGATATAAACCAATTACTTTTTGCAGTTCTCAGAGCAGTCTCAGGAATACTCACCCCTCTGACTTCATTTTCAGGCAAGATCCTTCCACCCCCACCTTGCAAGAAAAAATAATTGAGCTGAATTCCAAGCAAGAAAGCAGATCAAGGTTTTCAAAGAATAATTTTGCTAGGACCTATGAAGCAAGTCACCTTTAAAACATGCCAAAAGTAGTTGCTTAAGTACATTTAAGACTCTAATCACGGAGGTCTTTGATGAACTTTTCCCACTTTAAATACATCAAAGTAAGTAAAGAGAGGAGAGAAAGCCATTAGAAAATCATTATAATAAACACCAACATTGATCTGCTTCTGTCTCCTTTGGAACCTTCCCTCCCCTGGTTTTAAGCTATTCAGGTGGGCTTTATCTAGTGAAGTAATCAGACTCTCCAGGCCAGCAAAGAAGAAATGTAAGTGATGGGGGGGAAAAAAAAAACTTTTTTGAGATTTCAAGGATACTGATCTGTACTGTGAAGACCCAGTTTTTGGTTCTGACTTTCAAGTTGAACCTTTTTGATGGTAAACAGCCTCCTGCTTATGTCTGTGTGTTTTGGCTTAAAAAAAAATCAATCTCTGAGAAAATGGGCTTCCTTTCAGCCCCGTCTCCTCTGATGATTGATGTTAATTCAGGAAGCTGCTGACCCAAGAAAAAAGAATTGTTTGTGCTGTTGTTTTGAATAAATAAACTTACGAAGAATCAATGGCTGTAGCTTGGAGAAATTAGGTGGTCGAGAGCATAAAGTCTCTTTCCATCGTGTCTCTCATGTAAATAAGGCTTGTAAAGGGCATTTCAGCTCCAGATATCTTTTTGAATGATGGAGGCTTGCTACAAAGGGGAATTGTCCTTTAATTTAAAAAGAAGTGTTCTATCTGTAGTGAGGAAAGTTCGTGTTTGTAACAGAACAGGACACCTACTAATTCCTACAAAGAATTCCAAACTGGCAGTAGCAAAGCGAGTGTCCCCATCATGGGCCTTAGCTCACATTCAGGATTGTTTGCTTTGGGACCTCAGTCTTCCCACTGCGGTTCAGAGAAACATTTCGGAAGGACTTTGGAATGTTTTATTTTGTTTGAAAGTTCAAAGGCTACGTGGTCTGCCAGCCCCAAATAGTTAACCCGGGTGATTTTCGGATCCTGCTGGCTGTTTATCCACCGACCGTACGTGAATGCTTCTGCTTTGCCGCATCACGATTTCCTTGACCTAAACCACACCACCAAGCGTTGCGGTCACGGAGGGAGGGTGACATCACCTACGATGTCTGTTCTTCAGGCAAAAATGTGGTTCACTGGGTTCCTGGCCATGAGACTCACAGTCCACGTTATAGGCCGTCCACGACATTTGAAAATAGAAAGACAGCCTTGCTCTCTATTACTTTTTATTTTGGTACCACTTACTCAGCAATGTCTAGTAAAGAATGCGCTTCGCTTCTAAGATGATCTAATCCACAGTTTCAGCCAAACCAGCACAGATTTATGTTAGAAATACATGCAGAGTTAGGGGCGCCTGAGTGGCTCAGTCGGTTAAGCCTCCGACTTTGGCTCAGGTCATGATCTCACGGTTCGTGGGATTGAGCCCTGCGTTGGGCTGCACCGTGACAGTGCATGGAGCTAGCTTCTGATTCTGATTCTCTCTCTCCTCCTCTCTCCCTCTCTGTTCCTCCTCCGCTCAACCTTGCTCTCTCTCATATAAATAAACTTAAAAGAAATTTTTTAAAATATGTGCAGAGTTAGAACTTAACATCACCATACTAATTACAGCCTTATAAATTGCAAAAAAAAACATAAAAATCAAGCGATAGTGTGGAAGCTAAGTAGGTTATGGTATTTTCAGGTAATGTACTATTATATAGCCATGAAGTCAGTTTCTTAATCTGTAGAATGGAGAGAATAGTACCCGCCCCATAGGACTGAGATGCAGACTAAATGAGTTCACATATGTGAAGCCCTTCAAATAGTGACTGGCATGTAAATATCATAGAGCTGTTTGCTGTTTTTATTAGTGGTATGTTAAAATTTTACACATGAAGAGCTTTTGTTAACAAAGAGAAGTATGTATGTTTCAAGTAAATACAAAATTATGGACATAATGAGATCTTAACTATGTAAAATACTTTTAGGAGGTAATATAACAAATAATGAATATAGTTATCCCTGAGTGTTACTTTTTCCTTTTTAGTATTTCATTTTTTCTATATTTTAATATTTTCATCAGATGAGTATATGTTCTATGATGGCGGAAAAATGTGATTTTAGAAAGTGTCAGTAGTGTACAAAAATGCATTTTGTCGAAAAGAAATGATCTGATACATCCAAGTCTGCTCAGGCAATTCAGATTAAATAAAAAGAGTGAACATCTACCTAGTTTCAATCCTGACCCTACCACTTACTAGATAGTTGGTCATAGGTAAACTGTTTAAACCCTAAAAGTCTCATCTGTAAAAGAGAAATAAGGTCATTTTTTTCCACTTATCTGATAATGCGATTGAAAGGGTTGCATGAGGAAATGTATATGGACGTGCTTTACAAATATTATCTCACAGTATACAAAATATTCTATCTAGGCTTTGTTTTCTAGATTTAAATGGTAGGGACTTTCAGGTGTAAATGGTATTAACTAAAGAGATTTACTGAAATTTTTAACAAAAAACGAATGACGTATGACTCAACAGTAGAAAATGGGTTTACCTAAGACTGTATCTTAGACTTAAGCCTAAACTGTATTCCACACTGGGATTTAGATATCTGTGCAGTACTGATTGGGTAGCCCAGAGTCCAGTTCATTTTATGGGAAGAAAATCAGATAGACATTCTTAGGTCATTAAACAATACTCTTGATTTAGAAGGAGACTGGCCATTATATGCACACCCAGCTCCACCCTCAAAACCCTAATTGTCTCCTAGACTATCCCTCTTCCCTTGTTTTCTGTTATTCAAATGTAGTCTTTAGTAGGGTGAGTTAATCCCAATGAGTGTGCATGCCTATGTATGGGGGCCCCCCCCCCGTGGGGACGGTGAAATCCAGCAGTGCTGGTGTTGAGCAACGAAAGTCGCACTGTCTTGTAGGTTTATGACTATAGCATGAACTTGGGAATCTGCTTTCACCTGTGATGATACTGAGATGTGTCCATCATTCTCAGGTTCAGTTTATTTGTTTATTAAGTAGAGGATTCTTGGGAACGTCAAAGGAAATGGTATCTGTAAAAAATGGCTTTTGGAAACACCTAAATTACAGAAACAGGATATTTGTATAGCCTCAGAGTATCTCTCCCAAAGTGTTTATTACCATGGACGTTTTAACCTAAGTCCACAGATGCCTTGACACTTCTCCCCCCAAAAGATAAAACCTAATTCCCCTGCCCTAGAGTGTGGGCTGGACCTTGTGACAAACCCCTGGAAAGGGAAAGAGAGGAACTTTATAGTAGAGAAACCTGACAGACACCCGCCTTGCATGTGATCAAAGTTTACATCACCAGTAATAAGACCTATTGATATCATGTATCCCCTGATGTGATAAGATGAGGAAGGCACTTCACCTCTGGGGTAGTCCTCCCCGAAATCCATAACCACCATCTAATCCTGCGAAAACATCAAAGGAACAACATAACTGGTGAGCCCTCCTCAGAAGTTTTGAAATCATGAAAGACAAAGCCTGGAAACTGTCATAGGTTGGAGGAGACTAAGACATGACGATTAAATTCAATGTGGCATCAAGGAGTAGACCCTGAAACAGAAAAAGGACATTAGTGGAAAAACCGGGGACATCAGAATGTAGTCTGTAGTGGAGTTAGTAGTATTGTACCAATGTTAACTTAGTTTCAGTAATGGCACCCTTGTTAAAATACGGGGAAGTGGGTGAAGGGCACACGGAACTCTCCATACTGTACTTGCAGCTCCTCCGGAAGTGAACAGTTTTTTCAAGATTAAATGTTAAAAAAAGAAAAAGAAACTTAATACTCGGGAAGTAACACACAGGTGTATAACTTAATTCGAAAGAAACGGTATGTTGTGCACTATATTCAGTTGTATTTAATAGAATCTATATAATCTGTGTAATTAAAAATTTGATTCATCTGGGGTGCCAGGATGGCTCCGTCAGTTAAGCATCAAACTCTTGGTTTTGGCTCAGGTCATGATCTCACAGTTTGGTGAGTTCAGGCCCCGCGTCAGGCTCGGCTTGGTCAGTGTGGAGCCTGCCTGGGATTCTCTCTCTTTCTCCCTCCCTCTGCTCCTCCCCCACTCATGCTATCTCTGTCTCTCTCAAATAAATAAATAAGCTTTAAAAAATTTTGATTATTCTGATGAAATTTTTCACTTACTACCTTTTGTTACCATTTTAGAGCAATTCTATCATACATTTTCATTGGGCTGTTTTCTCTGCTGGCACATCAGCTCTTGTATACGTCCTTTATTCTGATGGTCATTTTTAAATATGCACAGTAACAAACACTTTCCCTTTACTGTGGAGAAGGAATGCTATATCAAAATGGCTGAAATGGAAGCTCGCGAGAAACTTAAAACTTTACAAGTTGGTTAAATGATGTAGAAGTCAGGAAAATAAGTAAGTCTGTTAAGCATGATAACAGCCATGCTATTAGAATAGTTAATTATGGGATATCACAAATCTAGCACTGTTTTCAACACTTGATAGCTATGCATTTATTTCATCCTTACAATGAAAACTTACAACCTATGAGGTACTCTTAAAGTTCTCAAGGTGAAGAACTTGACACCTCGAGAGGTGTCACCCTATTTCTGAGAATCCATATGCTAGGTTCATGCCATAACATGTGCTAAAGAAACACCTAGGTTACCCTGCGTGGCTTTCCAGAAGAGAAGCATTCCCTGAGCAATGGCGTAGGCCACTCTTCTCATGCACACACTGTAATTTCATTGCCTGCTAGTTCCGAACCAGATGTTAAGTCGTGTTTGCCATCAGACCCTTTTACCACCTCCTAGGGGCTGAGGCTGTCAGTCAGAATGACTCAAAAGCTACACCTGCTGGGTCCCAGAGCACATTATATTCTCCAGCACCAATAAAACGTGCTTTTGAAGGAAAGGAGTTGGTCCACACATGGCAAAGGCATGTATGGATTTCCTTTCTGTGCCAACACCATGAAATGTTTTTCTTTTAACAAGTCCGTGTCCTGATTTTTCAAAGACTTTATCATTCTATGAAAGGGGAAAAAGTGTGAAGACCTGATTGAAAGACTGCCCTTCCCGCTTTGATTTTTCTGAGCACCGTGGCTCTCTTGAATGCCATCTCTCCTCTTCTTTTACTCTGGTCTTTCTTCGTGGGGCCTCGCTTCTCCTTCCCTGTGTGTTTGTATTACATGGCTCATTCCAGCTGACACATTTTGTTAGTGTTCACAGACAGATGAGAAGGAGTAAAATCACTGTGAGTGTTGTTTCTCATTCTTTTAGGTCAATGGGCTTGCTTTCAGAGATGGCACTCCTCGATTGCTCTGCTTGGGGCATAATTGATCAGTATCAAGTTGGCAGCATATTCTACATCTGGCTTGTTAATTTAACTCACCGCGTGCCGACTTCATAGCGGTGTTGGCTTCTCTTTTAGGGCTCAGTATGTAACATACGTATTAAACTGTCAAGAGGCTGGCAAGGCAAGAATGAATGGTTTATAACTTACTCATCTGAGCCATTGTAAGTAATATCTGTGGCTTTTGCATCAGACTAAAACACATGGTGATAATTACTCTCTCACTGGTCGTTAAATATTGTTTAAGGTTAGAATAATTTTAAGTAGAATCCTCATTTGAAAGCCCTACCTCTAATATGGCTTTATGGTCTCTGCACAGCACATAATTACCAAGTTTTGGGGCATTTGCGAGATTCTAGGCATTCTTTAATCAAGAAAAGCAATTTTGCCAGTTTTGTTAAAACAGCTGTCACTTTATGATACGTCCACTTGTGGGGAAAAAAAAATGAGGCGGTATATATTAGCATCAAATATGAAAAGCTGGTGAATATTTTACCTACAAATCTCCACCTCCAAAATACAGGGATATAAAATAAAATACCTAGAAAACAGAAATTCCACCCATTTTTCAAAATTATTATTAAACCATGGCATATTAAGCAAATGATCACCCTGTGCTCCCGGGTTTCTTTATATGCATTTAGCAAGCTGTCCTGGATCATTTATAAAGAAAGTCACAAAATCACATTTGCTATTTTAAAGATGTATTACTCGGGGCACCTGGGTGGCTCAGTCGGTTAAGCGGCCAACTTCAGCTCAGGTCATGATCTCACGGTCCGTGAGTTCGAGCCCCGCGTCGGGCTCTGTGCTGACAGCTCAGAGCGTGGAGCCTGTTTCAGATTCTGTGTCTCCCTCTCTCTCTGACCCTCCCCCGTTCATGCTCTGTCTCTCTCTGTCTCAAAAATAAATAAATGTTTTAAAAAAAAAATGTATTACTCTGCCAACATAATCCTTACGGTTTATCCAAGTAGTTGAGACACTTCCGCTTAACCAAAACTTTAACAGATGCTACTTAGCACAGATGTGATGAACTTGTAAGAGACTGGTCACAGCTCAGAAAAGACGCCTCTAGATGTCATCTCCTTCTTTTGCCTTTGATAAGACTGCATGTAAACTGTGATATAGTGTTTTACAAATGAAAGGTAAAGTATTAATCCTTCATGATAATTTATTATATCAAAATTAATTAATTAATTAAAATGTGTTTAAAATGCCAGAAAGCATTATTCTTTGGATTTTAATGCACTTCTGTAACTTTGTGAAAGATGAAAAAGTGATGGTTTCATTATACTGTTTATAAGCTTGATAGACTTACAAAGACCAAGCATTTCAGTCCAAATCTACCACATTCTTACTTGATTTTCAACTTTAAGTATTGGTAGTTTGAAAAATGCCACATTACCTCAACTTTTTAACGACTGGGTTTGATGAAGGAGAAAAGATTTTGCATAATATGAGACATTTGTGGGTCCTAGGTTAAAGGAAATGGGGAAGAAAAATTATTCGAAATGACCACATAAAAACAAAATGAAGGGGCTTTGATTTCTGGCAAAGTTGAGAGCTAAAAAGTCTGGAAAATTTCCCAGTATGAAACAGTTAGAAATGCTGGATGTAATGTAATAAAGGTCCTTTCAAATGTATTGCTGACCTTGCTAGTAAGAGGTCTCCTGGGGACGAAAATAAAGAGAAAACCAAAAACCAGAGCAGTAAAGCTAATACCGATATTGCAGCTGCTTGGGGCATTTGTCAGTCTCAGTAACCAGGAGGCTTGAGTTTTAACAGCTGCATCACTACTGGAGACAGGACCTTGGGCCTGCACAAGAAGGGATTTTAGAATTAAAACCACCATATGAACCACAGAATTTTTGAACAGTTATAACTTTAGTAAAAGAGTAGAATAGAAAAAAAAAAAAATCCACTTAGCAGTAAAGAGAGATGACGAGGAAATTCGTCCTGGCAAAGCAAACAATTCTTCTCTGGAAGGATATGCTGTGAATTCAGACCTCAGTTCTGTCCATAGATAAAATTGCCTAACACATGAATTCACAACCTGAAATTATGGAAGTACACAGGGGATATGTAACCATGAGCTAGAGTCAAGCAGAAACAATAAGCAGTTGAATTAGTTCCTAATAATTTTAGAAATGGGATTAGTAGTTACAGAATACAAAACAGATGTGTTTCAAATATTTAAAAACTAAAATTTGCAGCAAAAACATAAAAGAATAAGATGCTGGCAAAATAAAACTCCAGGCAGTCTTGATAAAGAACCAAAAGGACCTCTAGGAGTGAAAATTCTAATCTTTGCCTTAAGAATTTAGTTCATGGTTTAAACATCAGATTAGACACACGAGAGAATTAGCAAACTACTAGACAAATCTGAAGAAACTACTTAAAAGTAATGAATAAAGACAAAATATGAAAGAGAAGTTAAAATATGTAGGCTGCAGTGACACTTTTACAAAGGACCACGAATTTTTTTTTTTTATTTTTTTAATGCTTATTTTTGAGAGAGATAGTGCAAGAGGGAGAAGGGCAGAGAGAGAGGGAGACCCAGAATCCAAAGCAGGTTCCAGGCTCTGAGCTGTCAGCACAGAGCCCAATGCAGGGCTTGAACTGTGAGAGCTTGACCTGAGCCAAAGTCGGACGCTTAACTGACTGAGCCACCTAGGCACTCCAGGGACCACCAGTTCTTTGATGCCCTTCCTATCTTGAGATGGAGTCCATGCCCTTGAAACCGGGCAGATTTGTGACTGGACCAAGAGTATGGTGTAAATATTATATAATTTCTGAAGCTAAGTCATAAAAGTCTATACAACTTCTACCTTGTTTGCTAGAATGATTGTTCTTGGAACCCTGAGCTGACATGAAAGGAATCCATTAAATTACTCTGAGCCTCTGATGTTTTGAGGAATACCAAACCATTCAGAGCCCAGTCCTAGCTCTTGAGGTCACTCCTACTTGTTTGAGTGTTCCCATCCGAGGTCCCAGACATCATGGAACAAACACATTCCATCCGTGCTCTGCCCTATTAGAATTCTTGAACCACAAATAGTAGTTGTTACTAAGTTTTGCAGGGAGTTTTTACACAGCTGTAGGTAAATGGAACAGATAAGACGAGAAGTTCAAACATACATCAAGAGAGTTTTGAAAGAAGATAATAGAATGGGAAAGAGGCAATAGCTAAGGAAATAGAAATTGAGAAATTTCTAGAATTGATAAATGACAAAAACCCTTGGATCCCAGAAGCATAATGAATTCCAAACAGGAAAGATAAAAGAGACCATACTTTAATGCAGCCAAATACTATGGAACATTAAAGTCAAAGATAATACGTTAAAAGCAAATGGAGAGAAAATAAAAATAGATTACTGAGCAATGAAGTACAACCTGCATCAGTAAGTATAGTTAAAACCTGGAAACATTCTGTTAATTGACAGAAGGATTAATAAATATATTGTGATACGCTACAACAATAAAAAGCTACCCATGCTACCCAGTAATAAAAAATGGTTGAACAGGAACTGTGTACCTCAACAGGAATCAATCTCCCAAACATAATGTTGGAAGAAGAATATAATATGGCGGCATTTAGGTAAAGTTTAAATGTGAGAAACTGTACATATGTCTCTGTGTATTCTTTCGTAGTCCATGTGTATATAAAATATAAAGACATAGTTCAGAAGGATAAACATTAAAGTCAGTATAGTGGTCACTACTAGGGGTGAGAGAAGGAAGAGGAATGTGATTGGAGAGGACTACACTCGAGGCTTGAATGTTTTATTTATTACTATTTTTTTAATGTTTATTTCTTTTTGAGAGAGAGAGTGAGAGACAGAGTGTGAGCAGGGGAGGGGCAGAGAGAGAGAGGGAGACAGAATCCGAAGCAGGCTCCGGGCTCTGAGCTGTCAGCACAGAGCCCAACACAGGGCTCGAACTCAAAAACCGTGAGATCGTAACCTAAGCCAAAGTCAGACACTTCACCGACTGAGCCACCCAGGCACCCCAAATGTTTTATTTTTTTAACTGGGTAGCAGCTGCATGAGTACTCATTATTCTTTGTACTTGTATGTCTGAAGATTTTATAATAGAATTTTGAACAGGAATAGGAAGATTTAATGAATAGGGTGAATAGGAAGCTATATGACTTCTTGAAGGAAATACGTGCTTAGTGTGAAAAGATTTGGAGAATAGAAATTATGTGAATCCTATTGTCACAGGAGGGTGGGAGAGACACTGGTCCTTGTCTCACAGAGTCGAAGAATTAATCTCACGGACAACAGAGAGTGAGCAAAGTGATAGAGTCTGTTGAGAGAAAGTGTAAAGCTTTCAGGAGTGAGAGGGGTCCCGACTGGGTAGCCAGCAAGGACTTTTTATTGGGACCTTATCAGAAGGTTTGTGAGACTTGATGCGTGGCATCTAGCTCGGGCAGGTCAGGAACACGTTTATCTCATCCTCCTTTCTTCCCAAACTCTGCTGCCACTGACTCGTCCTCAGCCTCCCCCCTGCAGCTGCAGCCTGACTCCCTGAAGGTCCCTTACCTCTCCCTGCCTAATGTTAACCCTTTCCCTATTCACTGTTTACCTTTTGGGTTAAGTAAATAGTTAAACACATAGAAGAAAGATCAAAGCAGATCTGGCATGAAATCAGTTCTACCTGACCGAGACATTTTTGAGCCTTGGCAAGTGGGGGTTGATGAACTGGTGGAGGGGAGGAAGTAAAATAGGAGATTCGGAACCTTATGGCTGAAGTCTAGGAATTGTTTATGAATGGAAGGTGTTGTTTGATAATGAACAAGGTAGAATTTGGACTTCTATATCGTTAGTGATACCACTGAAACATCTTTATACTCTTAAAAATCCTCTGATCTTTCTGAATATTTATAATAAATACCGTGCCCCATTTTGATGAAGGTGACTATTTTTCATTACTCAAACACCTGTCAGTCACTGTGATTTGTCAACCATAAATGAAGTCCTTGTAAGTAAGAATGAATGGGAAAGAGGGGGATGTGCGTGGGTGGGACTAGAGAAAGGCAGGTGAGAAGCAAAATACTCACTGATTTTTAAATTGTCAAGAATACTGGTTCCGAGGCCATTAACGCCATTTTCTTCTTTCCAATGGTAATTTGGTCAAATGGAGAAGCATGAGTTATGGGAAGACAGCTTACTTGGAGATTTAACTTGATTTTTAAACCCTTTGGCAAAACTTTTGCTCAGTCTTTTAGTTGGATCTTTTCTTTGCAAATAGAGACTCCTTCAGATTATTGCCAAGTGTTATGGCAAGTATGTGATGTACTCGGGAGTTATTAAAAAATACAGGGGAATCACAGGAATGGTAGTAAACATTATAAAGCTGAGTAGAAGAAAATAGAATCTGAATGATAGCTGGCCCACAAATACTCATCTTCCAGTAAATGATGCAGCTAACTTTCATGTTTGCCTTCCCTACTGTGTGGTTGTATGTTCTCACAATTTGGATTCTTTTAAAAATTGGACTTCTACATCATGATGCTTCAATTGCTTTTTTCTCTACCTCATTTCAACTTTTAGCTTTATGTGAGTAAGCATATGATCTTGGCTTCTAGCCAGCCTTCGAATCAGCTGCCGTGGGTCCACTTAGCTGTAGAACAAAGTCTCTAGTCTGACCCCATCAACAGGGACTTTATTATATGTGGACTAGATGAACTCAGTGATGGTGACAGTTCCTTGGTCTCATTTTTACGCCCAGCAGTGTACCATCAGCAGAGTGTGATTTCCACCTAATCAGCTAGTACAAGCAAAGATTTGACGGGGTTACCACAGTTTTGATAAGTCTGTAAGCAAAGAATTATTACTAAGTTTAATATCTGGTACAACGTTAACATTACTAAGTTTAATGTTTGGCTTTCTCTAGTAACCTTATTGTTTCATATGTTTTGATTCTAAATTTCTACAATGGTATTTGCCTCTCTCTAGTGCCTCTTAGAACCTGTGTTCCCCACACCTCATGACCTGATTATTAATACAAGTACTAACCTTTCTCCAAACTAGTTAGTTCTTTAATCTGGCCTTAAAATAAATTCAAGCAATTGTTCATTATATTTTAGCTTACCTATTACTAATCAGTTGCCGGGAAATGTAACTTAAAGAAAGCACCTACTGGATAAAGGTATTTGTTTGGCATAAATATTTGCATCAAATCTTAAAATACTAGTGTATGAATCTAGGAAACGATGCGTGTGTACAGGCATATGTAAAATTTATTTTTAACAGTAGGCTTAGAGGACATGTTTGCCTTGAAGCACTCTTAAAGTAGTTGGTCTAGAGTAGAACTCTTTAGCATTGCTTTATATGCCATTGAACTCAGACTTAGAATCATGATTGAGACACCCCATAATGCAAATAGAAATGTCCTGAGGTCATTGTGTAATTTTATAGGGCTCTTCACCAAAGCCCAGAAGAAGGTAGTAAATTATATTAGCATGATTAACTCCAAAAGAGCTGGCCTTTTTGGGAAGCCAGCTGAAAATCGAATTCTGTGTGTAGGCACACAGTGTATAGAATAGGCATTATATGGTGTACATATCTACATGCATTTTTCCTTTGATCAACACAGCGTTTAATTAACTGGAATGAAGTCTTCCACAAAATGAAAATATGTCTTGAAAAAAATGGCACCAATAAAACAATACCTTGAAGCTTTCTACTCTGAGTCCCAGTGGATTAGTGATTTCACTTTACATTTGAAATGACAGTATAGTGGTGATTATTGCTCCTTTGGGATAGATAAGAAAAGAAATGGTGCCCAATTTTATTAGTCATTAGTATTCTCTGTTATAAGTGATATGGGAAGCTCTGCAACTGGAAGAACATGGCCTGAATATATTTTTTTAAACAAGTAAATTATCTTTCAGTATTAGTAAAAACGTAGTTTGTCTGCCTTAGAAAAAGAAAACCTTCAAACATAATTTAGCTTGTCTGTCATTTTAAACACTTCTGAAGACATAGCCCCATGGTCCAGGCCCATTTTTCTTTGTCAGGAGATGGTTCGTTGGTTCCTGGGTGAAAGTTTTGACATTTATGCTACATTCTGAGTACTTGAGAAACCAAAGGGTGCCCGTTATTCTAGGATTAAATAATGGTGTCTCCTCTGTCAGGCAGACATTTGCAGTATTCTGTGTATGGTCTGAAATCGTTGAAATGCCCTCTTTCCTTACATATTTTTATTATGATACTATTGATTACCATTCTTGTTAGATTTCTCTTTGTTACTAGTCATCTTTATAGTGTCTTCCATATGCAGTCCAGTCTTTCTCATCCCCACATTTATTGCTGGATGGATTAAGAAATCCATTCCTGAAACTATGTTTTGATCTCCAAGCAAAGCAGCCTACTACTCCAGCTGTATCTTGGTAAGTAATCCTCGCAGTGGAGCACTTGCTCGGAACCATGCTGAAAGTCCTTTCCCTGACCATTTTTGGCTTCTTCCTTGAGTGTTCATCCAGTTCCCCTCCCATCTCTCAACTCTCAACACATACAAAGTAAGGGAAACTGAGCAATCTCATGACCCCAATCTTCATATACCTGCCCAGTCATGACAGCTTTGAAGTAATAAAGATTTTTATTCCTGATTTTCTTGAAGGGGAGAAGAATCACTTTTTAAAATTCATCTGAAAGCCAAACGTTATAAAAATCTTTTTTTTTTTCCTTATTAACACAGTATTTATTTGTCTTCCCTCTGTCAAACCCTGAGTCAAGAATTTTCCCCAGGCTGCCTGGCAGTGGGAGGGAGGTATTCCAAAAGGAACACACAGGGCAGATGAGACACTGGGGAAAGACCTATGGGAAGTGGAGACAGCTCTGTCACATGGAGAAGAGCATGAGAAAGGCCACCATCATGCAAAAGAGTCCCGTGGCCTCCGGGAGGGCAAAGCCCAGATGACGTAGGGGAAGAGCTACGTCAGAGCTCTTCAGAGAGGGGTTCCTGGCATAACCAATGATGAGGCTCCCAAACACAGTCCCAGTTCCAGCCCTGGAGCCAGCCACCCCTACCGTGGCAGCCCCAGCCCCAGTGCACTTGGCTGCTGTGTCCTGTCCCTTGAAATGGCGTTGGTTTGGAAGCTGCGGCTGGGAATACGTGAGGTCAGGGGGTGTGGGACTGCCAAGCTGCCAAGGCTCCATCTGTCAGTGTCTCCAGTGGTTTTAGTGACACTGCAGACAGTGATGGGCTCAGCAGCTGAGAGGTGCTCCTGACCAAGAAGGGACGGAGACTAACTTTGCACTGAGGGGCTTTGGCCGGAGAGTAGTTCCCAGTGCAGAGAAGACGGGGCGGAGGGGGGATCCTCTTCGGATAGCTCTTCCTAACACCCTTCAAGCGTTTTCCAGCAGCCCCTGGTCATCTCTCTTTCTTAAAAATCAGTGTTTCTTAATATTGTCAATGACTTAATCACATTTATTAAGCATTTGCTTCGTGTCAGACGATGCGCTAACCACATTATAGTCATTATTTTTACTTTGCCCAAGCGGCCTTATGCGGTATGCTCTCTTGATATCTTTGTTGTTTTGGAAGGGGAAATCGAGGTTCAGGGACTTTGAGTTACATACCCCTCATTACACAATAAGGAAGTCATGGAACCCTGGTTCAAACCCAGGCAGTCTGATCTGATTCCAGAAGTTGCTCTCTTGATGGTCATATGCACTGAAATCAGTAAAACTGTGTGTAATTCTGCCTGTGTCCGCACACTGAGGATAGAAAGAAAGATGGCCATACTCAACTCGGTCTCAGTAGCCTCCAAAAAAGAAAGGCTATTAAAAAAAGGTGGGGGGGGGGGGCGTCTATTAGAGGAAGGGAGAAGCAGGATAGCAAAACACTAAGACTTTAGAGAAGAAATTATTTTCGAGCAAAGTTTCAGTAGGTGTGGCCAGATTGTGTAGCGTGGCTCAAGGCTGAAGAGAAAAGGGGAGTGGTCCTGAGAGGGTGACCCCTGTACCAGTGCCGTCTCATCTCTTGGGAAGTTGTTAGAAATGCAAACTCTCAGTCCCACCCAGACCCGTGGAATCCGAAACACTAGAGGTCAGGCCCGGGATTTTGCTTTGTTGCAAATCCTTACAGGTGATCCTGATATGTGTTCAATTTTGAGAGTCATTGTAAAATGCTCAGGTGAGACCACAAGACTTATTTCAAGAATTTGAATATTATTTTCACTTCTCTTCCTTGCAACCAGAAGGAATAGATCTGGGTCTGATTCCACCTTGCCTGTCTCTGGTCCAATAGTATTTGCAAAGAGAAGCAGTTGACAGTATATTCTCTTTTTATTTATTTTTAGTTAAAAAAGTACACTTTATGGATAGCAAGAGCCAATGTTTTACCCTCAAAGAGTTGAGCCTCTTTTCAACTCACCTATCAGTCTTGAAAAACTTACTGTTGTTGCCATTATTTAATGTCTGGGTCAAAACCAAACCATTGACAGCTTAAGTCATTGTTGATCCTTGTTAAACTAACAGTGACTGATGTCCATTAAATGTCTACTCATTTTAAAAGTTTGACATGCAGGGGTGCCTGGATGGCTCGGTTGGTTAAGCGTTGGACTCTTGATTTCGCCTCAGGTCAGATCAAGCCCTGCATCAGGCTCTGTTCTGGGCGTGAAGCCTGCTCTCTCTCCCCCTTCCCCCATGTCTAGAATTGACATGCAATTCTAGAAGTTCTGAATTACGCGTATCTGAGCAACTAATGTTGTGCATCACATCCTGTTATAGTAAAAGCCAAAGGCCTGTCCAGATTCATTTATTATAGTGAAATATGACTGTAGTAAGGATCACTTGAAATAATACTGTCTTATATGAAGATTAACATATGGTTGGTGTATTCTCCACATTTCAGAGATTATCTGTGCTGTTTCTCAGGTCATTAAAAAGCAAAATATAGTACTGATTATGGATCATTTAAGCATGACATTATAAATGTAAAACAAATTAATAGTCCCCCTTACATTTTGGTCTTTTTTTTTTTTTCTTTATAATCTCTTGGGTTTTTTATTGTTGTAGTTGACATTGAAGTGACATAATTTACTGATTTCTTGAAATTAACTGCTTTTGAACAGCACATTAATCCCCCTCTCCTTTTTACTGTGTTTCTATTATATTTATTACAGTTATATTTTAACTTACTTGTTTGCATGTTTTCGAATCTGAAGGCAGAAAATCTTGTTGGTGTCCCATGCCTAGGGCATAATTACTGGATTCCTTTTTTTCTTTTTAAGTCGTGTCACAAATGGTCCAGTCAGTCGACCCTATGCAATATATACATTTAATAAACATTCACTGAGCACCAACTTTGTGTGTTAATTGCTTTAGGAAACATTCTAAGCACTGACTGGCCTGTACTTGGCTGCATGAGAATTAGTACCTCCGGGCCCCATCCCTAATGATTCAGACACTACAGGTTAAAGACTGGGACCTGAGAAGCTAGTATTTGAAAGCTCCCAAGGTAATTCTAGTGTTCTCTTAGGGCTGAATGATAAAGAGATGGTCCTTTCCCTAGACTGGTTAGTCTTTTTCCTTATCTTTTCTGTTACTCTTTATCTCTGTTCTCATTCATAGAAACAAGCGAAGTAAAATAGGGAGATGATGGCTTATGTTAATGCTACAGAAGTGGAAGGCACCTTCACAGATTATCTTACTTAACTGCTACAGTTTTTCTGTGAGGTAAATACTATTATTTGCATAATTTTTTTCATAAAGCACCGAAGGTTACAAAATCTTACACAAGGTCATGCATCTAGTTAGTTCTACAGCATGGGTTTTAAAACCCAGAGGCGTGTAACTCGGGAGCCCACGTTCTTTTCCCCTAACATAACCAGCACTACCATACAATGGAAATTAGTTGTTTTATAAACGTGCTATGCTAAACTGCATATATGTGTTCAGGTTTAAGAACAAAGAAAAATGCAAATAAGTCGAATGCTTCATTAAAAAGAGTTCAAATGCTCTAGGAAAAAAGGGGATGAAGTTGATTTTATGTTTGTGGCCTTTGATTTTATTTTTTTCCCCTGTGCTCTGTGTATTTGTGCCTTTTCAGGAAAAGAATGCCTTTGGCTATTTTTTTTTATTCGGTGTGTATAGTTTTAAGTAGTGATTTCATTTTTGAGTTGAAACTACTAATATGAAAGACAATGTGTAGGGGTATTGTACAACTTTATTTTTTAGCACTATACATTATATATCTCTTCAACTCATGAAAAGAGCTACCAACATTTAGTGGGCATGTTACTCTGTACCAGGATCTAATGTCTTGGTTTTTTATTTACATCAAGTATGTTGGCTATTGTTTTTCTCTCTTAATGGTTTTTAAGGCCATGTATTTAGATTTTGCATAGAATGTTAAAGTTTGGAGGCCGATGGTTAATTTATTTGTGCATGTCCTGTGTCTATAATATGGAAATTAAAAATAGGGTCATGATAATAACTTAGTCAATAAGAGTAGGCATGTGTTTTACCAGTACGATGCCATGAATATATTATTATTTCTTATAAAGGTGTGCAGTAACCTTGAGGTTGCTTTTGAAAAGTACTGTTACTGTTAATTAGTATCAACATTCACCTTTTTAGAGCCACACGATATGATGCACATGTTTGCAAGGGTGAAATCTTAACACACACTAAAGAGGCCAGTGTGAACTATATTTACAGAGGGTTATATTTATATTTAGACTGTTCAGAGATTCATATTCTTAAACTCCTCTGTGTCTTTGGGATGCCCTTTGCCTTAGCCCCTCGTGCAAATCTATGATCAGCCTTCAGATCCACTCCTCAGTAGAGTTTTGCCTGCCTGACCCTTTTTATGCTGAATCAGTGATTAGGTGCGTCACTTCCTGTAGAGATTTATCTGAACGTGTGTCTTCTTTACTACTGTGAGATGTAAGGACCATCTGTAGGTGCTCCAGCAGAGTCTAAAGTATTACACATTCTCTAAATATTTGATTTTGGCTTAATGAATAAAGTTTATTACTTGCTGTTGTAATGGAGAACGTACTAGAGCAATTGATTTTTTGTTATAGTTGTGAGATACATATTGTGACTTATTTTTAGGAAAATTGAGTTCCAGAGTAACTAAAAAGCTTGTTAGAGTCATATAGAAGGTTCCTTAAATTTAGTCTGACACTGTAATCATTTGTCTTTCAATCCTATATACTTTTCAATAAAACAGCATTTGCCAAACTGTTCCAAAAGACACTAGTGCCCCAGGAAACGTAGCTGGAGTCATGGCCTGTAAGGGACAAGACAGAACTTAGCGGGGGAAACCCTTGCTTAAATAAATCTAGTAGTTTTTTTGGGGGGGGGGGGTTGGTTTTTTTTTAAACTCCAGGACTTTTCTGAACTATAATGTACTGAAGTGCAGAGTGCCAGAAAGATTCATATAACATAGAGTATTTTACGAAGTTATGTGTTAACCCCATCTTTAAATTTACTCTTCTCTTGAGAGACTATTTTTTTTTAAAGATACAGTTTAAAAAAAAAATAAAAAAAATAAAGATACAGTTTAGAGAAGCTGCACTAAATGAATTCTGTATGATGTTGATTCAAGTTCTTTATATCAAAGTCATCTTGACTTTGTGTGTGAACAAAAAAAATTGAAAGATACTGGTTGTGGACTACTCTTTTCCTGGATTTGTCTCTGATTTACTTTCTGAGTTTTGCAAATTCCAAAAGTGCAGGAAATCATTTCCATTTATTCATTAATAAAGAGGTTTTCTGGGGAAGACACATGTTAAAATACCCAACCTTGGAATTTGTGATTTTGAGCCTGTAAGTCTATTGTTTTGCTAATAGGTCCTAGTCAACATGTATATGCCAGATAATATTACAACAAATAACCATGGACAATCCACATTCATTTATTTTACTGAATTTATGTTTTATTTCCTGAAGTAGGTTGGCTTGGTAATTGTTTTTTATATGGAGACTTAGTTATCCAATGTGGTCCAAGGAACATTGCAGGGACCACTCTATGTTGTAGTTTATTTGTTAATAAAGGGAAAAAAACAGAGTTCTTCTCTGCTATTAAATATCATCTTGATAGTATCTGTTTTAAGAAAATTCAACTGATCAAATTCAAATCCTAGGCTTAACATGAATTAAAGTTTAATTACAAGAGGGCAGTTAGAGGTAGTTGTGATTTCAGAAGGAAATCTCCAAAAGCTAATAGAGATTGTGGTTTTGGGGAGAGAATCCACAACACTAGTTGTAAAGAGAAAAGAACCCATTAGTGTCCAGTGTAATCAGTATAAGGGACTATTACTGCCATCACTATATGGAATTTGTGATGGTAGAAGGGACAATTGAGTTTTTATAGTTTCCTCCAGGGACTAAGTAACTTAATTTGGTTAAATGTAGTCTGGAAAAAAAAACATCCACACAAAATAAATATTGTGACTTTGAGAATGAGAATACCTGGCCTATTTGAATTTGAAAAGGAAAGGGGAGCTCCAGCTGTGAATTAGTGTGGAAGCAGTGTGACTAGGGACAACAGGCTCCACCATTTTCAAGCTTAATGATCTTGCACAGCTCACTGTCTATATTTACTTAAAAGGAAGTGGACTATGACTATAATTCTGATTATAACCTAGGAGTGTGAAAGAAAGTAAAGTAAATATGTCTGCAGCTGATTTTTTAGATGACGTAAAGGGTACCTGGGTGGCTTAGTTGGTTGAGTATTGGACTTCGGCTCAGGTATAATCTCATGGTTGTGAGGTCAAGCCCCACATCAGTCTCACTGCTGTAAGTGTGGAGCCCACTTTGGATCCTCTGTGCCCCTCTCTCTGCCCCTACCCTGCTTGCGCTCTCTCAAAAATATTTTTAAAAAAGAGAAAGAAAGAAAGAAAGATCATAGGACTGATTTTTTTTTTTTTTAGTAAATATTCCAGATCTGATCATCTAATTGAATTTTATCCATGAAACTCCTTAGATTATTTTTTTAATATAAAAAACTCTACCAGGGCACCTCGGTGACTCTGTAGGTTAACTGTTCCACTCTTAATTTTGGCTCTGGTCATGATCTCAAGGTCATGGGATCGTGCCCTGTGTCAGGCTCAGCATGGAGCCTGCTTAAGATTGTCTCTCTCTCTCTCTGCCAATTTCCAGTGCATGCACTCATGTGCTCTCTCTCTCTCTCTCTAAAAAAAAAGCCACCCTTGCTCCAAACATTTCTTTTTAAGTTTATGTATTTATTTTGATAGAGAGAGAGAGCAGGAAGGGCAGAGAGAGAGAGGGAGAGAATCCCAAGGGGGCTCCGCACCATCAGTACAGAGATTGATGTGAGTCTTGAACTCACGAATGAGCTGAAACCAAGAGCTGGACCCTTAACCAACTGAGCCTCCCATGTGCCCTGCGCTGAAACCAAGAGCTGGACACTTAACCAACTGAGCCTCCCCGGTGCCCCTAAACATTTTTTTTTAATCTTCCTTTGGAATTACCTTACAGAAAATGTAAGGACCCAAAGGTTAAGTACAATTGCTTTATATATCTTCATATATGTTATATATACTTACATATAGTCTATGTGTATATGTACACATGCACACATATTTTTATAACGCCAAATGAAAGTAACTAATTTGTTCACTTTTATATTCATTAGAGGTTTAAATCATTTTAAATGATCCAAAAAATCTGTAATAGACAAAGATATGTAACAACTTCACTTTTTTTTAATGTTTATTTTTGAGAGAGAGAGAGTACATGCACGGGAGGGGCAGAAAGAGAGGGAGACAGAATCCGAAGCAGGCTCTGAGCTGTCAGCGCAAAGCCCAGCGTGGGGCTCGAACACATGAACCATGAGATCTTGTCCTCAGCCAAGTTCGATGCTGTACTGACTGAACCACCCAGGCACACCACCATTTCATTTTTAAAGGCAGTTTCTGAGGTAGAATAGTTTTAACAGTGTCAGTACCTCTGAGGTTAATATCTAACATCCATAGGCAAGTATTTTGAACGACTTTTATTTGGATGTTTACATTATTGTATTTTTTTTTTCAAAAAATAGCAATTATCTGGACCACCTGAGTGACTCAGTTGGTTGAGCGTTCGACTTCGGCTCCGGTCATGATCTCATGGTTCGTGGGTTTGAGCCCCTTGCTGGGCTCTGTCCTGACAGTTCAGAGCCTGGAGCATGCTTATGATTCTGTGTCTCTGTTTGCCCACCCCTAGCCCCCTCCTCTGATGCTCTCAGGCAGGTGCACGCACTCTCTTCCCCTTCAAAAATAAACATTGAAAAAATTTTTTAAAAAACAGCAATTATATTATAGCATATTCTTACTTGGTGAAAGAAACAGGATAGGCAGGGAGTTTGTGAATAAAATGCAGAGATGGGTATCAATGAAAATAAACAGTATGTTAAATTGGTAAGTGGTATTCCATCAAAGGGTTAAAAATACCTAGCAAGTCTTAATTTGCCGAATTCTTAATTCGTCGAATTCTTCTGAGTAATTAAAATTAAAATATAGTCCTAAACTTCAGAAAATTTCCATTATTCGCATAACTCTTATCCTCCAAAAGACCTGAGCAGAATATAATAGGACTGCATAATTCACAATCTCTGATAGGATCATCTGAATTGGAGCTGAGTTGAAGCATAGTATTACCTTAAAGATTTTAATGAAATTGAATATTAACACAATTAAACAAGATCAACCAGATCAGAAGCTAACAATCAGATCATTTTAGGCACTGTTAAAGAGCTTGCTTCCACTGGGGCTTTGCTGTGCCAATTGCTCATGTGCTGTATTTGTGTATTAAACTATATTTTCTACCAGACCGCATTTAGGTAGAAGTTCCGCTGCATTTATAGCTTTAAAAGTGATTCAAGTTTTTTTTAAAGACAAAAGTATAGTATTCACTTGGCCTTTCTGATAACGTGTTAATGGACTTCCCTCCCATCCAATTTGAATCGTCACTTGATGACCATCCTGTGGATGTATGCATGATGCATGCAGATTTCTATGTGAAAAATTACACATGTGTATACCTTTTTATTTGATTCGTTCCATTAGCCTCAATATAATTAAATTATTATGATGAAAACATCCAGTTAAACCATTTCCAGCATGGTACCTTTATAAGAATTTATAAAGTTTATGTAGTTTATAAGAATTTACAAATTTGATTGATCAGTTACAAATGCCTACTGCAAAGGTGATAGACACACATATGTATATTTGTATTTGTGTGTACATGTATACAACTCTACAGACTCCTAGGTCAACATTGAACGTAGCTTTTGGTTGCCTACTAAGTGTACAGATCAGCACTCTCCAAGAGAGAGATAATATGAGCCACGTTAGGAAAAAAGGGTAAAGAAACAGATGAAATAAATTTAATAATATTTTATTTCACCCAACACATCCAAAATGTCATTTTGTTAATCTTAAAAAATCAAACTGCCAGTTTTTTTTATCAGCAAAAATGGGTTTATTTCGGAATACCAGAGAATTGCAATCGGAGACAAGCTATGTCAAAACCAGAAGCAATTCCAGAAAACCAAGGAAGGGTACAGAGAAGAGGGAGGAGTTGGGAAGGCTGTTACAAGCAAAAAGCCCATTGGAGTGCCAAGTATCCTGGTTTTTCCGGTGGCCGAGTTGTGAAGGTCTCTCCTTGACTGGGCTGTTGCTGGGGTAGAAGGAAAGCCTTTCTTCTGCCTGCTGGGAGAGTGAAGTCTGTGCCCAAGGTCCTTCTCTTCCCGCGTGCGCCCCCTGCCGGTCTCCATTCGAAATGAGACTTCCTTTCATTAATTTTCCACAGTTTCCACCTGTAATTAATATAAAAATCACAAGATACTTTACATTCTTCTTTCCATGCTAAATCTTAGAAACCCGGTGTGTATTTGACACTTAGAGCACATCTCAGTTTCGGCTGCCCACCCTTTGACTTCACAGCTGCACGTGGCTTTTGTCGCCACTGTGTCGGACCACGCAGTCACGTCCGCGTCTACGCCCAGCGTGAGGGGCAAGGAGGGGCGGGATTTTGAGAACAATGCAGTTGGGATGAAATCAGAGATCATTTAACAGTTTCTCCGGTAATCGCTGCTTCCTTACTATAGAAAGTTCAAAAACAAGAAAACAAAACACAGGGTAGGGAAAAAAAATAGCTTTCTAAATATACATGGACGCAAAGACTATCTGCCAAAGAGCTGCCTGAATTATTTTTCTTTGTTTGCTGACAGAAGCCACATTTTCCAAATTCAAAGTAAGAACCACAGAAAGCTCCAGTCCTTGCTGATTCCTTCTCAGGTTGGGGAAGAAAAGTCTGCCTGCCTCCCCGTTGGAGCCATCAGCAGCTTTCATGAACATTCCTGTTGGGGAGGGCTGCCCCCCCCCCCCCCCAGCAGCTCTGAGGGGAGATGTGGGGTTATGTGAGTAATCCGCTTCTCAAAAGAGATTGCAAACAGAAGATTCTGCAACTTTAGACTCTTAGGCCCAATTCATATGAATATGAAAGGGGGTGTCTTAGTCCCTAGACTGGGCAGCTTAGGAAACAAATTTATTTCCCACTGTTGTGGACGTCAGAAGTCTGAGGTCACCAGGGTACCAACCTGGTTGAGTTCTGGTGGTGAGTTCCCTTGGTTTACAGGTGGCCCACCTTCTTGCTGTGTCCTCACATGGTGGAGAGGACACGCTGATGTCTCTTACTCTGCGTAAACGAACCCTGATTCCATCGGGATGCTCCATTACCATGACCTTATCTAAGTTTAACTACCTCCCAAAGATCCCACCTCCAAATAACCATCACATTGGGCTTCAGTGTGCAAATTCTCGGGGGGCGGCGGGGGGGGGGGGGACACAAACATTCAGTTCATCACAGAGGGACTGCTTTCATATCTCAGGTGTTCACTGTCTCCATTTCTGGTAAAAAACAAAACAAATCAGTTCTTACGCTAGTTTGTATGTACATACTCAGTGGCCTTTTCCTACCTGTTTTTTTTTTTTTCTTAAACTGACAAAAAATTGGAGCCAAGGGACTCATTTAGCATATGATTAATTGTCAGGTTCTTTGATAGAAATCAACTTGTACTGGTGATTAGTTAAGAAAATGACAAAAAACATGGGGCGCCTGGGTGGCTCAGTCGGTTAAGCGTCCGACTTCGGCTCAGGTCAGGATCTCACGGTTTCTGAGTTCAAGCCCCACAATGGGCTCTGTGCTGACAGCTCAGAGTCTGGAGCCCACTTTGGATTCTGTGTCTCCCTCTCGCTCTCTGCCCCGCTCCTACTTGCCCCCTGTCTCTCTCTGTCTCTCAAAAATAAATAAACATTAAAAAAAATTTTTTTTAAATGACAAGACACTTGTTAAGTAGAAACAAAGAAAAAGAGAGTTGACAATGGTATACCAATTAATTCGATTACGTTTCCTATCTTAGATTATAGAAATCTGTTCATTTTCCCCCCTCAACTCTCAAATGCTTATTTCTGAAAAATGTATGTTACCATTTTTGTTTCTGACAGATACAAGGACTTGAAATTTTGAAATTATGCTTATCTTAAGTGACAGTGGACAATTACTTAGATAATGGAATAATAAAAATGGTGCTTGAAATTTGCATGGTGCTTTACAGTTCATATTATTTGTAAAGTGCTTTTTTGAAATCCTCAAGATAGAACCTAATGAAAACCCTCAGATTTCGAGAACTTTTGAGCCTGGGCCACCCAGCTGTCAGCCAAGATAAGTCCTGCTTCTGACTTAGAAAACCCTTAGCTCTTCTATTAGAATGCAGCTGACTTTCCTGATTTACAAGAATTATAGGAAAAAGAAGACAGAAAAGTAGAATATGTGGTCAGTACGGGACAAAGAAATTCTTCATAAGTGACTTACAGACTAAAATGAATGATTAGCTTGAAGCTCAGATTCAGTTGAAAATAGAGTTTGGGAAAGAACATCAATTCCAGTTGGCTACATAGGGCCATACTGATTGAAAGGGTTCCGTAACTTATCTAGTCCTAATAAGAATTTCTTTGTCACTGAAAAAGAGGAACTGACTTGAATTGATGTTGTCTCAAGGAAAAAAGCAACCAGTGTGTTTATTCATTAAATATTTATTGAGCATGTATTACATTCTGGAGAACAAAGACAGGAATGTCCGCCATCATGGAGCTTCAGTTCTGGTGGAAGAGAAGTTTCTATTTCACTGAAGGCACTCTGCTGAGTATTTGATACTCTCTCAAAAGTCCTACCATGACCATTCAGCCTCTAACATTATCCTGTTTCCAATTTAAAGGTGAAGAAACTGAGTCTCAGTAAGTTGCTCAATATTGCCCAACCAGTAAGCCCCAGGAATGGTAATTAAACTTTGTTCTGTCTGACCCCTTTACCCAATGGTTCCACTACTATTCTGTCTCCCAGGTCACCCTCTTTATGAGAGTACCTTTCCAAATGTCAGCATTTAATAATGTTAGAACCTTGTAAGTCTGCTCATCCTTTAGTTGCTTTTATTCAAAGCAATCATTTTGTAGTATTGGGCTTAGCTTTATCTTCAGAAGAAATTACATGTGATGTGTCTAGTCTATTTGGTTGCACAAATGACTGCTTCCCCTCAGTAACAACAGGACGGTTCTTAATGGGCTCTATCTTCAGGATGTGATTCTGATAAGCAGTTGCCTCTTTAATAGCATAGTCTGTCATAGCAAAGGACAGCCCATTATAATCAGGCAGCGTCCGCCAAGGTTGACTCTGGTGGCCATACTATAGAAATAGATTTTGTGAAGGAACAGAATTCAGGAGGTGATGTCAAGAGAAAAACGTAAAATAGATAGAAAGGAGGCAAGACAGAGCCACACTTCCTGATCGGCTACAGTGAAACATGTTGCATGCTGATGATCCCCAGCAGTTTGTTGTTGGGCTCTGCCCTAGCACGTAGAGTTGTTACCTGGATAATCATCTTCTTTCTTAGCAGATTAGGGTTTTGACTACGTCTGGCCCAAGGGAGGGGGCGTAGTCATGTTTAGAATGTGTTTGGCCGAATCTCAGACTTTACGTACTGGAGGATTACATCTCTTGGTTGCCTGTGTGAGCTTAGCGTTGTGTTTAAGATTTCCCGGGATGCAGTCATCACTACCATCATGTGTTTTCTATTTCCTTTTTCAGGGAGGTGTGAGATCCTAGTGTCAGGGTAAAGAAGCTGGGGCTCTCAGGCCTGATTGCCTTGGTGCCACTCTCTTCCTGGCTCTGAAACCTTGGGCAGATGACTTAGGGCTCAATCTCTCCGTTTCTTCATCTGTAGAATGGGGACAGCAATAGAACCCGCTTGATAGGATTTTTGTGAGTGAAGCACTTAGACCAATACGTAGCCCCCGGTACATGCTACATGTATTAGGGGACTGTTATTATAACGGTGGTTATTATTACAGACGTGTTATGCTACACGTAAATCGGCCACCATTATTTTCTTAGCATCAAATGGCAGGTGAGCAAGAACACTGACCTTTAGATTCTTAGCACTTTGCCTATGAATGTTGACAATTTTGTATCAGGTCTGGGAGACCTTGTGAATTTAACAGAACAGTGCGTGGGGTAGTTGTCAGGCATCTAGGACACAATATGTGCTATTTTAGGCAGTTGAGTCTGCTGTAACAAAAATGCCATAGGTGGGCGACAGCAGCAATTTATTTCTCAGAGTTCTGGAGGCTGGAAGTCCAAGATCAAGGTGCCAGCAGATCTGTGTCTGGTGAGGACAGGACCTGTTTCTTGATTTGCAGGTGGCCGCTCTCTTGCTGTGTCTTCGCCTGCTGGAGAGAGATCATCTCTCTCCTGACTCATAATGGCCCTCACCTCGTTCATGAGGGCTCTACCTTCATGACTCCATTACTTTGGGAGGTCCCCACCTCCAAATACCATCACACTGGGGCTTCTCAGGACTTCAACATGAGTTTTAGGGGGACATAGCATTCAGTCCATAGCACTTGGGGAGAAGCACGGTAGCAACCGCACATGGGTAATGGTGAGGCTCACATCTCAGATTGGGGTGGCCCTCAGGAATATGCTCATCTCCTCTGCATCGGACCTTGTAAGGTGCCTTCCTGTGTCTTCCCTCTCATTCACAGCCCTGCGGCAGTACAGTTGCTGTGGCTCATGTTGTAGGTGGGGATTTCTCAGAGAGGTGAGCTGAGTTGGAGATGAAAACCAGTTGGGATATAAACTGGTGGTTGCAGGTATGAAATGCTACTATATGAGACCTTTCTGTAACCCCAGCTATGTTTACTGTACAATCAGACAAAGAAGCGAATTCCAGAGCAGTTGCTACTGACTTCCTCTTTGTTTTGCTTTAACACTATTGCCACGTGCTTTTTATTTTCCTTTAATCCTAAATCAGATAACCATGTCACGTTAGCCTGAAAGTTAAGCTATGTCAGGCTTAATTCTATCAACGGCAAAAAAACAAAAACGAAGAAGGAGGAGAAGAAAAGGAAAAGCCATCACCACCAAGATATCACACATTTTACAAAATGAATGACGGGCAGGGTTAAATTTAGCACAGGGATAAATTTAGTGGAGTCGGTGGGGGGTGGGTGGGGAGCGAGGTACGACATGCCATACCGTCCCCATAGAACAACAGCAGTAGAAAATAAGCTATATCATTTTTTACTGACTTCTTCTTTTGGTGATTGAGGCATTTCGTTGCACAACCAGGAAAATAATAGGTTACTCTCACAATGGGAGAAATTTAACAAATGCTCAATCATTCACCTACATCATCACTGTCGTTGGCGAGAGCTTTACTGTATGATATTGATGCCTTGCTTCTTTCTTATTGCCGTATTCTTTTCAGATTCAATCTGTCTGCAATGGGCCACTAAACATTTCAATTTGCTACCTGTAGAGCTGGATTGCAATGTTCAGGCTGAAATGAGAGAGAAATGGATTTAGTGAAACTCAAAGCAGAGACTTTCATGGATTTTTGAAGAAGAATGCACAAACTGAAACCCAGATAAGATACACGTGATCACTTTTGAGTGTCTCAAAGAAGTACATGGTATTAAGCAATTCATGGATGTTTATAGGGAAAATAGACTCAACTAGATACTGATGAGACCCCCTGCAGTCTGAGGACCACAGACTCTGCCAGCCTGGGGTCCGCTCGCCTATAGTCGGTGCCATTATACTAGCCCTTGAATGCTTCTAATACTGTGCTAGTTTAGGCGCTCTTAAGGAAGCTTAGCTAGTGAAGAAGATGAAGTCCAAATTATTTTCTGGCCCCATCAGACTGAAAGGAAGGATTCCCGAGTTGGGAGAGAGGTTTTCTCTGCTTTGCAATTATAAGGGAAGACAAGCTGACTACAGAGGAGTGAAGAACCAAGAGAATCACAGCCAGCTGAAACAAGAGCCTTGATTTTACCATTCCTGCAGCCCTCACCACCTTTGGGACTTACTGTTACATGAGAAAATAGATCCTCTTCCTGGTGCTGCTGAAAGCATGCTGATGTGTAGATCACCTTGGATGTTTTTATATGTCTCTCCTCTGTCGCTATATGAGTTTGAGAAAGACATCCATCTTTGGGCCTCATTTTTCTCTTCTGTGTAATGGGGTAGGTTGTGTCTGTTGATCTCCAAAAAACTTTTTGTGTAAGCCTGATTTCAGTTAATGTTTTTTCCCTCCATTTTTGGCCTTTCTCAAAATCCTCAAAAGAGCCACTGGTTCTTGGTGGCTTGAGTAAATAGGGGAGAGCTAGAGGACAGAGTGCCAATTGTGGGTAGCCTTGCACTGAGCATTCTAGGCTTTGGGCTGCCAAGCCAGTTACTTGGGGATTTCAGGGGTCTCGCTGTTCTCTTATCTCTTGCTGCCACCACTGAACACTCCCAATTGGAAATGGCCTTTCTTTACCTGACTGTAGACTACAAAAATGGATCTGTCTGTGACTCGTTCCCTGTTGGCCCTGAAGTAGCCATTAGAGTCTTTAATGGTTTCCAGTGATTGGGGAAGGGGGGTGGTCATATTGGGAGTTCAACAAATGGGAGAGATCCCAGGTTAGAGATTAAAAGTAAGAGTAATTTAGAATCTGAAACATAAAGGCCCCTGTATTTGGAGTGAATTTAGGGACTTGAAATTTTTTTTTGGCCTATCCTTGCTCTTCTTTTTTATTTTTCTCTGAATTCCTACTTCTTAGGGACTTTCTGTCCTAATTGTGATAAGTTCAAACATGGTGCCTTCTTCTGCATTTTGTGTGTTATTTCACCAGACATTGCTTGTTTGTCTTCTCTTCACTTTCAGGGGCATTTGGGTCTGGGGGGTGGGGGATGATGATGCTAGAATGCTAGGGCCTTGAATTATCTTACTTGGGGAGGAAGAGCTATTTGTGGTACAGACACAAACTAGGCAGGCTACTTCTTGTGGAAACTCTTAGTCTTACTGTAGAAAGCGTATTTCTTTATAGGAAAGTTGTTGTCCAAGAGCCATATTATTTCTTTTCAAATGGGGAGCACTATTTATAGGTGATGCACAGTCATTTCAAGCAAATAGCTTTGCCTTAAGTTACATAGAAAGTATATCCCAATCAAGAACTTTTTTTCTTCTTGGGGCTCCTGGGTGGCTCAGTCGATTGAGCATCAAACTCTTGATTACAGCTTAGGTTGTGATCTCACAGTTTGTGATATGGAGTCCCGCATCAGGCTCTGTGCTGTCAGCACAGAGCCTGCTTGGGATTCTCCCTCTCCTTCTCTCTCTGCCCCTATCCCTCTCACGCTCGTGCGCCCACTCTCTCTCTCTCTCTCAAAATAAATAAATATGCATTTTAAAAAATAAGTTTTTTCTTCTTAAAAATATTATACGCAAGTTTTCAAAGACTATATGTTAGACTGCTACCTTCAGAGAGGTTTGTCCTAGTATTGATACTTAGCCAATATTCTTTTTCTAGAAGCATTCCATTCATTCAGCAATTCACTCAGCAAATATTTCTTGAATACTTCCTGTGTGCCGAGCACTGCTAAGTGCTGGGGACAGAGCCATGAAAAAGTTGCCATGGGACTCTACCTTCCAGAGGCTTTCAGTATGGTAGAAAGAGCAAACTTAACCAGGGATTGCAAGGGCTTGTTAGAGTGGGAGTACCTGTGTGTATTCACTCTTCTGTGAGCACAATCTATTTATACACGTGCACTTGGAAAATTTGGAGAGAGGAGAGCGCTGCTTTGGAAGGATCTGAGAGCAAAGTCCTCCCTGATCATCTTGGCAGGATGCATTTTGCACATCTGACCTTAACTGTTAGACTTGAAGATTTAAAGTGATTTTTAATAAACATCTGGTCTCCTGCCACGAGATATACAAAGAAAAATACCTTGGGATTGGAGCTTTCTTCTAGAGTATTTTCGTGTAATTAAAGAGTTGATTTTTTTTACATTAGTTTTAGAAAATGTTCTTTAAAGGTAGCTTGCTTTATTTGGCAATATTTCACACCAGCTCTATGTTCCTTAGACTCAGATATAAATAAAGAAACAATAAACTATTTTTAAGTTCATTTTAAGGTTGTTTTTTTTTTTGTTTTGATAGCAAGTAATTGTATTTGATATTTTCCATAGATTCAGGTTTAGCTGTAGAAAGAAAGAAAGAAAGAAAGAAAGAAAGAAAGAAAGAAAGAAAGAGTAAAAGAGAGAGAGGAGAGAAGAGAGAAAGAGAAAGAAAGAGAGAAAAGAAGGAAAAAAAAAGAAAAGATCAATCCAGACAAAGATGAATTGTTAGAATTTCTGAAAGCTTCACTACTTTTTTTATGTAACCTTTCAGATGGCTCATGCCAAAGAATGAAATAAGTAAAATTGCCCTTTTCTGTGTAATTCAAGGTTAATAACTGGTAAAAGAACTTTTGAAAATTAAGTGAGCTTTATAATTTTACAAGTGATAGGAATAATCTCCTTTTAAATTAGCATTATTCATTTATCAACTCTTTAGTTGATACATGTCTCTCATTCAGTTGTAGAAGTTTTCTCCCTTTTAGTCTGTTTTACTCATCAAGGCCCAACAAAACTGTGAGTGTTCTGTGTGTGTCCCCCTTTCTCCCCATACCCCCAATCTAAAGCTCTCCACGATCTTCTCCCCCCCCATATATCTGTATAATTTTATTATAATACAACACTCATATATCCATCTTTCTGCTATGTTAGGAGTTCCTTGTGTCAGAACAATGTTCTTGTAAACTCATTTGCAATGAGTGGATGAAATGCCTTCTGAAGAACAAAATATACATACAGACTTAACACACATACAGCCAGAAAATCTATATTAGATGCGTGGTGTTGCCACTGTTGAAGGTGTTAAGTATATAGGGTCCCTCCCCTACATTTGGGAAACTTAAAATTTCCATAAAATACAAATGCATATTTGTGGAAAAGATGCCTAAACTAATGATATATAGCAAAGATGTACTTTGTTCAGACACCGAAGGGTAGCCTATGCTGTTGTTGAGAGGTTCAAGTATCTCCCTTTGCTAAGGAGAGTCAGGAACTTTGTCATTTGAGAAATGAGATTTTAGCTCAGTCTTGAAAGAGTGGGTAAGATGTGTGCGAGAGGGTGGTTCTGTCCATTAGGTTCCATCTTGTTATCAATTCAAAGACTGATTGCACAACCTCACGCAGCATCAGTTAGAGAATAGATTTTACTGGGGAAGAGGAATACTTACACAGCTAAGTCAGCAAGACAAAAGAAAGCACGGTTTCCCCCCATTCTCCATCATCCCCCAGAGCAGTGTATGGGGGCTTTGGCTCTGGCGAGCTTTCAGAGTGGCTTTGAGATCTCTGTTATTCTGCCTTACCATCACCAGGAAGGAGAAAGCATCCTTGTCATTGAGGGAGCACTGGGACTGCTTAGGTCCAAGCAGTTCAGTTTGGAGTCCCAGCTGCGTCCAGAAGTTGTCCGAGAATGTCAGCTGCCTAGTCTCTAGATGCTTTCAGACCCGTGGGAAGTCTCAGTCTCCTCTTCTGAAGGACAAAGCCATCAGTGCTGTGGATAACTAACCTTCACCTGGAGTGCAGTCCCTTCTGTTGGGAAAAAGGTGTTCACCTGCTCCAGCTAGTGTGTTTCCAGGCAACACTGAGTGAGCTCTGGGGGTCACCATCAGATAATCCTGCTCATTGCACAAGAGTGGTCAAGAGTTTGGGGCCTGGAAGTAGAGACCTTAATGCCAATCCTAGCTTGCCTGCTTACTGGCTATGTGACTGTAGACCCTTAGTCTCTCTAAGCCTCAGTTTTTGGAGATGGAAAATTATAATAATAATAATAATAATAATAATAATATAATAATAATAATTGATTCTTCATAGGGTTGTAGTGAGATTAAATAAAATAGACAGGTAGCACCTAGTAAATGTTCAGTGAACATTAGCTATAAAGGAAGGATAATGATTCTCCAAGAAAGGTGGGAAAGGTGAGAATGTGTGAGAGCAGGCGTGCTCTGGGGACAGTGAGTGGACCAGTTTTGTCAGGCTAAGGGCTCATTCTGGGGAGAATAGGACTGGATTTGTGGTGGGCCCTTAATGTAAGACTAAAAGAGTCATCCTCCCATCAGTTTGGAGCCAGTGAAGATTTTCTTGTCAAAATATGACATGTAGAGGAATTTTTCAGAAAAATAATGTGGTGGTAGGCACTCCAGGTATATTAAAAGGTAAGGAAACCGAAAGCAGAAAGACCTTATAGGCTAAAAGTAATTTATTTTCCAGGAAGCTGTGGATTAGAGTTGCTTGAACTTTGACTTCCATTCTGTCTGCCATTAGCCTTCACCCAGTGAGTTATAATCCCAGTTGTAGTATGCTTTCCGAGCCTGTCCCTCTGTTGTTATTCTTGACTGTGTGCACAGCTTAAGGCTTAGCATTGTAAAAACAGTTAAAAAAAACCATTTTTAATAAAGCATAGTAACAAATAAAAATACTGGGAAGCAATATGTACGAAAGGTGTGTCTTAGAAGTGGATTTTGGTGATTTCTCATTAAAATGAGTTGACAGGGGCGCCTGGGTGGCGCAGTCGGTTAAGCGTCCGACTTCAGCCAGGTCACGATCTCGCGGTCCGTGAGTTCGAGCCCCGCGTCGGGCTCTGGGCTGACGGCTCGGAGCCTGGAGCCTGTTTCCGATTCTGTGTCTCCCTCTCTCTCTGCCCCTCCCCCGTTCATGCTCTGTCTCTCTCTGTCCCAAAAATAAATAAACATTGAAAAAAAATAAAATAAAATAAAATGAGTTGACAAACTTAGGAACAGTTCTACCGCTTTTCAAGAAATAGATATTCTTAATTAGGGAGAGTTTTATAAAAGTTTGCGATGTCTTGTTTACCATTGTTTTCCAACCCTGCTTAGTGTCGAGCTTTATAGAAACTAATCAAGAAACGATGGATGAATGAACGAATGAATGAATTGATGGGTTGCAAAAGAGTTCAGAATTACTGCCTAGAATAGTCTTTTCTTTCTTGAGTAAGTGAATTTATCCCTGAAATAAAATACGGGATTTTGAGAGAGTACATTATCAATAAAGGATTGTGTTCTGGGCCTTGGGCTACTTAAGATCTCTGAGCCCTAGTTTTCTTATTTGTAAAAACGTGTATTACACCTATTTTGCTACGAAGTGATGCTTAAAAGATAGCAAAAAATAGTTCAGAATTATATTTAAATCTAAATATGCAGCTAATAGGGGTTATCGTTTCAAGAGTGTTGCCTGTGAATTATGAGAATTTAAGGCACAACCACCAATACAGAAACCACCTTTTTTTTTTTTTACCTTGAAAATTAAACAGCCAGTTAATTTACCAGCAAAATAGGTTTATTCAGGAATAGCAGAGAAATTGCCATGATAGACATGCAAACTGTGAGGAACCGGCAAGTCTGGAGAACAAAGGAGAGGAGCTTGCTTGTATAAGGGAAAGGGCGGAGGCTGGGGAAGGGGTTGCCTTGACTAAAAGTCCAGTGGAGGAGACCAGGAGTGGTGGCTTCTCATCGGCTGGAGCTGTTGCTGGACGAGGTGGAAATCTTTCGTCTTGCTGGGCTAGGAGGGGAAGCCTCTTCCTGCTGGAGAATGCAAGGGACGCGTGTGCCTCTGGGATCTCCAGTCGACTACAGGTAGTGTGTGAGAGCTCCCCTCAGGGCTTCCCCACTCCGTTTCAAGTGAGGCTTCATCTTCACAACTTTCACATGCAAACCAGTCAGCCTTAGGATCTGATTCGGAAGGTATTTTCTTATTCACGCAAAGCAAAAAGAATTAGTTACTTGGCGGATAGCTTAGGTTGTAAAATGTCTAGAGATTTCTGACAGTGTAGATTTTCCTGCCTCAGTTGTTTCCTGTTAAAATATCACGGGGGGAAAAAAAACCCAAAACTTTTAAGAGCAATATTTTGCTTAACTTGCTTATATTTATGGCAGTCCAGCTGTGGTGTTTAGGAAACCATGTTTCCATGGGAGATAAGCAGAACATAGACCACTTGGAGATGTAGAAAAATGAACATTCGGGCAAGGGGATAGATAACTTGGATTGACTCGGATCGCCATTTGAAATATGCCACCTCAAACACGGCAATTTTATTTGGGGCTTAAATTTATCTGATAATTTTAAGAGAAAATAATTTGGGGGCTAAAATAGAACGTCTTAGTATGAATAACACCCTTCAGTTTTCCTAAGTAGCTAAGTGTTGTTTGATGTTACAGTTGTCATTTTGCTGTATTCCTTTTGCCTCAGTAAACTTGTCCTTACATTTACTATCTATATACAATTAAGGGGGGAAATGGAGAACTTGAAATTCAGAGACCTCATTCTTTTTGTCACTAAATTAATGGACTGGCCTTGGTTTTGGGGGAACGATGAGAAAATGTGGATCTTCATTTCCATTTTTTTTTCATTAAGAAAAACATTCGCATTTTGTACATTTATCACCAGTGACATCACCTTGCAGTTTACTATTTTCCATACTCTTAGGAGCTTATTATAAAGAAAAATACTTTGGAACATCATCAAGCATACATTCTGAGTGTTACCTGTTGGGGGTTCATACGGTATCCTTAGAGAATGAACCAGGAGTCAAAATTATAATTGGAACCATTAATAAGATTTTAAAAGTCTCTTAATAGGAGGGCAGTGTGGTGTGGCAGAAAAAATGTTTGGAAGTCAAGAGGTCTTATTCCTATTCCTAATATTGTTACTGTGTCAGAGAACAGAGTTTCTCTCCTTCGATGTAGGTCTTTGTAAGATTTAGAGAAATAGAAATGCAGATGTAATGTAATGCTAGGTGTTAAGATGAAGTTTCTGAACACTTGTAGTGAGTTTCTCACTCCCTAGTGAGTCACGTGTCTCTTCTACACGTAGCCACTTGGCAGGTATACGTGGTAAGAAGATGTTTGTTGGGAGACAGTTTTCCATGGGTTTCTTGTGTTTCTGCACGTCTCGTGAACAGAAAAGCACGGCAGGTTTTTATTGGAGACTGTCTTCTCAATGATAGTTGTTCAGTGAACAGCCTTGGGATAAGGAAAAAAAAAATGTCTCCTCTTCGGAGCAAAGGGACAGGTTTATTGGCTGTCCAGTCTCATAACAATAATGTCTCCCAATAGGAGAAAAGATTGAGAGGGTTTGCTTGCAGCCCATTATGAAGGATCAGGTTTCCTGACCCCAGGATTCCGCTCTTGTCCTGCACCCACTATGTGTCATGCATTACCTGACCCTTGTCACGTGGCTCTGTGGGAGGTAGGCCTCAAGGAACCACAGGAAGGAATTGATGATGCTCTTACTGTTACTGCTACAGTAAAATGTTGTCTCTGACCCATTGGGCTTTTTTTCCCTGGTAGCATTCTTGAAACTGGGAGGCTAACTTGTTAGCTTGTAAGTAGGGTAAAAACTCAGACCATCAATCACAGTTTGTGACAGAGTTGAGTTTGAACGTACTGATTTTGAAGTAAGGTACATAGATCAAGTTATATACATCTGAGGCAGTTGGTAAGTGCATAGAAATTCTGGCCGGAAGAGGTCGGAACTCAAAATAGAAAATGTAACTTTACGATTTCTCGCTAAACAGACCTTACCTAGTACTGCATTTGGAGCTTGCCTTAAAACCATTGTTTCATTGCAGTGAAATGTTGGAAATGTATTGAGAAGGCACTTTGATTTTGAGAGTTAAGGATACCTAATGAGGGAAGACCAGTTTCTCTGGCTACACATAGCTCCTTTACCTGAGTTGGTTAGTCCTGTTGCTCTTGGGTTTATACTGGGTTCAGAGGAAATCAGAGGCCCTTTAAATGGAGAAAAAGGGTTACTTTCTTTCTTTAGAAAAAAATCTAGATTCTGCAGACTGAGGAACGGTAAAGAAGAAACGTATCCTTTTCACAAGGAAAGGCAAACTGGCTGTTGTTAAACTCTGCTTTGGGCAATTACATGTCTCTATCAGTAGCCAATTTGGAAACATTATTGAAACCTCAGGGATTTTGTATAATGTAACTGGTGCTGTAAGCAGGAGTGAAAACTGTTAGGTCCCTCGGCTTGAATTCTAGGCATTTTAAAGGTCATCGGGAAAGGGAGAAGAATCCATTAATTTTTACTAGAGTGTTCATTTAAGCGTCTTCTGTGAAAATCAATGTAAAATTTCCCTGCCATTCAAAATGCAAAGTGGTGGAGAACTCCAAACTGCCCTAAATTTGTTGAATTTTTAAACAAGCAGGCTTTGAGTTATGCCCTTACCACATAAATTCAGCTTCTCAGATTGGATTATTGCCATATGGTTGCAATAGCAAGAAAAATAAATTTATGTCAGTCTGAATTCTACTTGTGCATTTATTATTTAAGCTGCTCTTAACCTTTTCCTAGGTCAGTGACCATCTCATGGATTTGCTTTTACTCGCATGCCTCAGAGGATAACAATTCCTTTCTTTATGAGTATTATTTATAAGTTAAATGTTACTTCTCCATTTACATCAGTAATCTTAAATTATTCACCTGCTTTGGAATTCATATGTTACAAATTGGCCAGATGAAAACTGTCAGATGAGCACGTATATTTGCCCTCCTCCTCTGTTGCCCATTAAAGTAGATGGTTTGGGAAAAATACGAAGTGTTCAAAAGGGCAGAGAAGAGGTCAGGTGGTCCCTATCAAAGTCTGCCTTGCTACAGCTGGCACCAGCTGACCTCCTGGCACCTTCCCGAACTTCGAGCAGTTGTGTTCACCTTTCTACCTCCTGTGCGTTTCCTCCATTAATCACTCAGTGGAGTCATTGGGGTGGAGAAACAGAACACCTTGGGGTGCCTGGGGGGCTCAGTCAGTTGAGCGTCCAACTTGGGCTCAGGGCATGATCTCACAGTCCGTGAGTTCGAGCCCCGCGTCAGGCTCTGTGCTGACAGCTCGGAGCCTGGAGCCTGCTCCAGATTCTGTGTCTCCCTCTCTCTCTCTGCCCCTCCCCTGCTCACACTCTGTCTGTCTGTCTCAACAATAAATTAAAAAAAATTTTAAAGTTAAAATAAATAAAAGAAATGGTGTCTCCCTCTGGCAGTGGTGTGACAATACCTTTGGACTTGATCGGGAATAATATCTTGAGTTAGTAAAGAGGTTTAATTTTTTTTCCATAATGACTTAATTCCAAATTGAAATGAAGCCCTGAGTTATATAAATGAAAAAAATCTTCCATGTAAATTGCTAGTCATGCCAATCTAAATTATGTGAGTCAAAAATCCCATTATCAAGATTAATAATTAGCCCCAGGCTAGCAGATTTGGCACTGGCATTGGTGCTCTGGGGCTGGCAAATTTAGTCTCAGGCCTTGGGCTGCTAGATCGGGGCTGGTTTTTCCAAGCTGATATTTCCAGTCTTGTAGCCTGTCTTGTTGAATAGCTTGAAGCAGAAAGGACTCACTTGGGGCTGTTGAGCAACTTTCACTTAACTGAAAGATCATCTAAGCTTTGGTAGGATTCAAAGACAAAATTTTCAACCCACATCTGGAAGATAGGTTAGCAAGGCAGATTTTTTTTTTTTTCAACGTTTATTTATTTTTGGGACAGAGAGAGACAGAGCATGAACGGGGGAGGAGCAGAGAGAGAGGGAGACACAGAATCGGAAACAGGCTCCAGGCTCCGAGCCATCAGTCCAGAGCCTGATGCGGGGCTCGAACTCACGGACCGCGAGATCGTGACCTGGCTGAAGTCGGACGCTTAACCGACTGCGCCACCCAGGCGCCCCAGCAAGGCAGATTTTAAAACAGAACCTCTTCTTAATTTTTCTGGAGCCTCTTGTGCAAGGTATTCTTATTCATTCGTTCAACAAATATTTATTGAGTACCTACTGTGTACCTAGGCTCTGAGGGTATGTGAGAGAACAAAGCAGACAAAATCCCTGCTTCTTGGAGCTCACACTCTGATGGGAAAACATAGATATTAATGTCATATCTATTTTATTAGGAATAATAAACTGTAGCTAAAACAGTCCAGCTGGTGACCAGTGTGCCAGGAAGACAGAGAAAGTGGAGTGATGGGCCAGTTAGGAAAGGGCTCTCTGCGAAGGTGTTCTCTGAGCAGAGACCAAAGGAAGTGAGGAGATGATTCATGCAGGTATCTGGAGACAGATGGTTAGGTGGAAGGAACAGCGAGTGAAGCACCTGAGACCGTTAGTGATAAGAAAAAGGCACGAGAGACGTAGCTTAAATTAAATCTCTTTACAGCTTGTAGTCCAGCAATAGGCACCTGAAACACGGAAAGCGTGACCCTGCTCAAGGAACCCATGGCTGCCTTACTTCCCTCATGTTTTTGTTTTATCAAAGATTAAAAGTAACCTTATCTTAACGACAACTACCCCCTCAGGGTCCTGAAAGCCCTGCTTCCAAATTCCTTAGAGACTTATGCTATCCCGCCCCCCCCCCCCCCCCACCCCCCACCCCCGCCACTAATTTAAAAGTAGGGAATCAGTCCTCACAATTCCTGCACAGCTCTTTCTGCCCATGCATCCTGTCCCCGTGCTATAATAAAATCGCCTTTTTGCACCAGAAACGTCTCAAGAATTCTTTCTTAGCCATTTGCTCATGATGCCCACTTCATGCCTTCATCGTTTTGGCACCCTTATGTGGGGCTTTGAGTCTTTTCGTCTGGACTCTGAGCCTCGGTGCAAACTTGGCGAGTAATTCCTCTTCTCTTGCCTTACTTTTGTTTCAGGGACTCTTCCGGGAGTCTGGTCTCACTGGGTCACTTTCGTGTCCATTGCTCAAGCTGCAATCCTCTAGCCTGTGGCTACTCTACAAGGAGGAGAAAGCCTGCCTTTTGGCTGGAAGTTAGTACTCTGACAGGAATGGTAATAAGACCCAGAAACTTGATGCCCTCTCTTCATTCCCATTCTTATACAAGGTGGTCTGTCTTGTGCATGGGACAGCCACCTAAGTCACCAGGACGACTACAGTCTTAAAGACTCCCGTGTGACCTTTCCTCCTCATGGGTCTAATGTGATCCCTTCCGCACCTCTGGTCTAGCCACTTCTGGCCGTGAGAGCTCCCCTCCGAGCCAGTCGAATCCAATACCCAACTGAATTAAAACCCAACTGAAGACCATTTCCTAGGGAAGTTGGCTTTAAAGACTACATGTGTTGGAATGTTGCCTAGACCATGGTGGATTTCTGTCTTTGCTATTTTTCGTGTGTCCCCTACTGACTGCTGAAATTATCTCTTCTATAGGAAATGGGACAAATAGACTGAGTTACCTGTGTCCAGCCCTGAATAGCCCTAAATCAAGACCCCGATCTAAGGGCCTCTTGTAGAATGTGTTTGGCCACTAACCAGGCTGGTAAACTCCCTCCCTGTTGCTTGTCTAAACAGGCCTCCTCCTCAAGGAGCTCCTCCCCAGGAGTCTTGTTTCATTCTCGTCCTGATACACTTGGTGTCTGTGCTGCTCTTAACCTTGTCCGTCGGTTCCAGTCTTCAGTTCCATTCTTCAGTCAGAACACGATTCTGGGTTTAAAAAAAAAAAAAAAAAAGCAGTTACATTAGCATTTGGAGTGTTTGCTTAGTGTTTGGAGGGTGCCATGGGAGGATCCATAGTATTAAAACACAGTGAGTAAGGGGGAGTGAAAGAAGATGAGGCCAGAGAATTGGGGGGGGGGGGGGGGTGAGGGTTGGGGGCAGGGGATAAAGAAATTGTGGGTCTTCGTATATGTTTTGATGTCGAATAAAAAAAGAAGTTAATGAAGAGTTTCGAGAAGTGGAGGGAGAGAATCTTAGATTTTAAAGCACTGCTGAGCAACAGAACTTTGGTCAAAATGTTCTAAATGTTCTAAAATCTACAGTGTCCCACAGGTAACCACTAACCACTTGTGGCTGTTGTGTACTTGAACTGGGGCTAATGTACCTAAGGAACTGAAATTTTTATTTAATAGGATTTTAATTTGAAGAGCAACACGTGGCTAGTGGCCAGCATATTGGACAGCATAGTTTTGAATTTTCATTGGTTGCTTTGTGGGGAAAGCATCAGTAGTAACCCAGACTAGAAGGTTAGCAAATAATTGTTTTGTAATGTGCCAGGTAGTAAAAATTTAGGCTTTGCAGGTCATATGGTCATCATTACCACTATTCAAGTGCATCGTCACCACCTGACGTCAGGACAGATAATATATAAGCGAACTGAAATGGTCATCTTTCAAAAACACTTTATTGGTGGGTCACATTAGGCTCTTGAGCTGTGGTTGGCCGGCCTCTGATGTGGATGACGGGTTAGTGACTTCAAAGGTCAAGTTAATGGAGAAGGCTTAATAGCAGATTTGGAAGGAGAGGCCCGAGTGATTTTGGCCTTGTTAAGTTTGAGATATCTATCTGGCAACCTGGGGGAGCCTAGAGTTGAGAGAAGTCTAGACTGCAGAGATACATTTGATGGTCATCGAAATTAATGGCGTTAAACCCATGGGTGTGAATAAGGTCTCCTAGAGTGAGAGTCTGATGAGGAAGAGAAACGGTCTGAGTGCTGAGCCCTGGCATACCCCAGTGTGTAAAAGTAAGACAGGTAAGGGGACCGTGGCCAAGGAGACCTTAGTAAGGAAGGGTCAGAGCAACCCAGAAAGTGATGTCCTAGTAACCAAGTGAAAGTGCGGCAAAGAGAGATCTTCGATACTTGCTAAATGCTCCTGGAATATAGTGGGCACATGCGTATTTGTGGAGTCAGTCAATCACTGGGCACACTACTCTATTCTGACTTCTGTTGAGATGTGATATGCAAACTCCCTGCTCAGAAACGTATTAATGAATGAATGAATGAATGAATGAATGAATTTTTGAGAGAGCAAGAAAGCACGAGCAGGGGAGGGGCAGAGAGAGAAGGAGAGACAGAGTCCCAAGCAGGCTCCACGCTGCCAGCACAGAGCCCGACACGGGGCTCCATCTCATGAACCCTGAGATCATGACCTGAGTTGGGCGCTGAGGTCATGAAACCAAGAGTTGGGCGCTTAACCGACTGAGCCACCAGGTACCCCCAGAAGCTTTTCGTGAATCCCCTTTACCTACGAAATAAAGTCCCAAGTCCTTAACCAGGACTTTATATTTCAGTATGGCTGTGAACTGAACTATAGGACCTCTTCACAGGTCTCCAATAAGCCTGGCAATTTTACAGTTTTTAATTTACTCGTCCTCTTCAGATTCCTTGATGTTTGAAATGCCTTCTGTCCTTATTTACCTATTACAATCTTAGCAGGATATTAGGGGCCAATTCAGATGCCCTCTTCTCTGTTAATACTTCTTCACTTCACCCAGCATCTCTCTGTACCCATTCTTTTTTTTAAATTTCATTTTAGAGAGAGACAGAGAGAGTGTGAGTGGGGGAGAGGAGGAGAGGGGGGGAGAGACAGAGAATCTCAAGCAGGCTCCATACTCAGCACAGAGCCCGATGCAGGGCTCAATCCCACCTCCCTGGGATCACGACCTGAGCTAAAATCAAGAGTCAGATGTTCAACCGACTAAGCCACTCAGGTGCTCCATCCTTCTCACCCATTCTTTTAATTTAATTTTATTTTATTTATTTTTTATGTTTTATTTTATTTTTGAGAGAGACAGAGTGCGAGCAGGGGAGAGGAAATGGCATAGAGAGAGGGAGACACAGAATCCGAAGCAGGCACCGGGCTCCAAGCTGTTAGCACAGAGCCAGAGGTGGGGCCCAAATTCACGAACTGTGAGATCATGACCTGAGCTGAAGTTAGATGTTTAACCGACTGAGCGACCCAGGCACCCCCCTTCTCACCCATTCTTAAATCCTTGTCATGGTCCTGAAATATGTCCCCACTCTGCAGCTGATGCTGCCTGTTCGTTGTAATTCATTCCCATGTGATATTTTAGACTTTCTGTCAGCAGGAGGATGGCTCTGGAGTGGAGTGATCGTAAGCATGGAGAATGGTATAAAACAGACCTGTTTTTAAATGCCAGTTCTGCCATTACTAACCTGTGACTTCGCTAAGTAACTTGAAGTCCTGGAGGCTCCATTTCTTTACCTGTAAATTAAGGCAAATAAGGTTTCGTGAGAATTAAATGAGATAGTCGTATTAATTGTATGCATTTATTGCATTTACTGTGTGTCAGATTAAAGCAAGATCTTTCCAATGTAAATAATTTAACGAACAAGCTTGTACAAGGAAAAGTCATAAAGATTGTTGTTTTTCTCTCTTAAGGTGTTTATCACCTTCTCCTGCTCAGACCTCCTCTTAAATTATTTACATTGAAAGGATCAAGCATTAACTTTTATGCTGAGTTCATTACAGGTGAATTTCTTTTTTTTTTTTTTTTTTCATTTTACAATCTTTGTTGAAGTTCTTTTAGATAATTGCCACTTGGCTGTTTATTAACTTGGTAACAGCACAGGACTATCTAATTCTTCCTTTGCCCCCAAACACCACTTTTCGTGTTAATCAACAGAGCATCCCTGAGTGAGAGGGAGCCGCAGCTAAAGTCAATACTTATAACTTTTTCATTAGACCTTAAAACGTTACATTAAAAATTTATGTTGGTGCATCAGGTGGAGAAAGGGAGAGTTACGTGGAGAGCCGGACCTCTCCTTAGGGGCTTTGGGAACCTTCAGCGGGAAGAATCATCGCTGTTCTTTCCCGAAAATAACTATTTGCTAGAGAGTTGTCTTGAAAGGCTTGTTTCTGTGACAGGGTGTACCGGGGAAATTTTTACCGAGACTTCCCATTGATGTTGTCACATAGTGTTTACTGAAGACAGCTTTTCATTTCAGAACTGTAGATAACATTGGGAGTTAGAGAATATCTCAAACCTTTTTGACAATAGTGAATCAACCGAAGAGTACCTTCCCCTGTCAGAGTTAGTCTGGATTTTCTGTCCTCCCTTTGGAAAACGGTCGTATAGGCTGGTAGTTTGCCTTGTTATTAAGACAAGCAACGATTATTACTTTGTTGCCTTCTAACTATTTAAAACCTACTTATTGTTCCCCCTTAACATGATATAAACTTTTTCTATTCTATAAACTCCTTTTGGGCTCTTAACCTACTTATTAGTTAGCTAACAACAATAAGAGAGGAAGAATGACTTCCATGTGTAGGTCATTTTACTAAGAACCTTTAGGGTTTTCTAAGCCAGCCATCCTCCAACATATGATCTTTTCTGTATAGTATTTCTCTCTCTTAAATTTTGTCCATTCCAATATTTAGACCTTAACATAATACAGAACTTTCCACGTTTTGAGGAAATTCATTTTATCATTCAATGAAAGCCTTCCTTTGGTGCAGAACACTCTTTCTCCTTGCGGCCATACCTGTCCAGTCCAGCTCTCGCCTCTGTGTTTTTAAGGGAAGTAGTCCCTTAAAAGACTACTAGACTCAAAGAGTAGTCCCTCTTCCACATAACAGTCCTTGGAATATTTCGATGACAAGCACATGGTTCTGTTGTATAAACCCTATAGAATTTCAATAATGCTGGTTATGGATGAATTTTCTCCCTCTGTTTTTCTTTAGAAGTAGTTTCAGGAAGAGTTACAGCCAATAGATACCACCCCCACCCCCCATTTGCCAAGTACAAACTTGGGCAGGCTGTAAGAAGAAATGTGGGAGTGATCGACAGCTGACTTGGTTAATCTCTATTGAGTAAATACACATTTATGCTATTAAAAGAAATCTTATTTTTTGGTTTATTTATTTTGAGAGAGAGAGAGAGAGAGAGAGAGAGAGACAAACCCAAGCAGGCTCCATGCTCAGTTCCAAGCGCAACATGGAGCTCAGTCTCACAAACTGTGAGATCATGACCTGAGCTGAAATCAAGAGTCAGATGCTCAGCCTTCTGAGCTACCCAGGCGCCTCACAAATAATCTTATTTTTGAGAAGACAGTAATTACACTAGTGATTGCATTATAGTTCTGAAGCATTACTACTTGCTTATTCATCACTAATCGATGGGTTTGGACTCATGTTGGCCTACAATGCAGATCTTGCATACTGCCATTTGAAGGAATGGAGGAAGGGAGAAATACATAAAAGATAGTGTTGGGTCAATACTTAGTAGAAAGAGGCAGTGTGGTCCTTTCACTAGGGAGTAATGGAAAGGACTCACTGAGCTTCCTATTGAAAGCCGGCAGGGCTGAAAGGAAGTGCTTATCTACAGGAGATCTTCTTGGGTCCTTGGGGCATAGTAAGACTTTTCTCAAGCTTTCCTGCTGTTATTTTATTTTTAGTTATACATTTTTATATAGCCGTAGATCTAATAAGTCTTCATTGTCATATTTTCATGCCTTTTTTTGAAGAATTGAAGTAGTTAAAATCAACTTTCATTCTTCTCCTTTTCTAAATATTCCTATGACTTCAGTAGACAGATTCTCCCCTTACCCGCAGAAGACTAAGAAAAGTTCCTTTTCCAGGTCTAAAATAGCTTACTCTCATGGTCAGACTAGTAAGACTAATTAAATCTTAATCTGGAAATCTCCCAGAGCAAGATATAAAGTAATTGACCTCTAGAAATTAAATACTATAGCATTCAGATGAATAATTATCGGCAACTGTGATTCCTTTTCTTAGATTTAGGTGAAAGGAATAAATGATGCGTGCTTTGCCCAAATAACAGCCTGGCTTTGATTTTCTGTTATTCTAATAACTGCTACCATTTCTAACAATCACAAAGCAAGGAAGGTTTTTAAAAGAAAAAAGGAAAAAGAAACCACTCTGTGGATCTCAAAGGCAGCTAAGGTAGCTTTGTAGTGACCCTCTTTCGGACCTACGTAGGACAAATGACATTATTGGAAACAAGGCAACAATTACTGGTGACACTAAGGGGAAGCTTGCTAAATGGGCTTGAAATCATATTCTCCACCTGGATACCTGGACAAGGGCCTTACAGGGGAAATCCTAGAGGTGAGTCCGCAGGATCCACAAGTACAGAGTCTTAGGATTAACTGCCTATGATGAACCTTTACTGAAATGTTCTAAATTCCCATTATTCCTTTCAAACAGATGATAGATTGGTAAAATATTATTAATGGTGCCGCCATATCTGCTGAGCATGGCTCTAGGGGAAAAAAATAGCTTTTTGATACAATCACGTCAACTTGTTCAGCTACCAACTATTTCGGATTTGGCAGATCCCAAGTTTTCTGGATGCTTGTTTGGATGTGTTTATAAATCCATTTGTCTTCCTTCTCTCCCCACTCTCCCCTCCCTCCCCTCCTTCTGTTCTTTGTTAAATTCTGAACATACAGCAAAGAGCAAGTCTTTCTGCCCATGGAGCTTACAATCCAAGGCATTTTGAGAAAAGTGTCCAAAAACACCAATATCAAAAATTAAACAATTTAGAATTATGAGCTTTATATTTTTTCCTGTTTTGTATGGATTAACTCACATTAATAGATGCTGTTATGGTGAGCCTCAGTCATCTCATGTCTAATGCTGTAAAAGACCATAAGCTTTTAGTAAGATTAAATATTCTAGTCTTCTCTCTTAGATTTCATTTGACTTTACAAGACTCGCTTGATAATCATTACAAAGTGAATCTAGTTGTTCAAATGGAAAATGGGATTTAGTTTTTTTCTTTTCACTTCAGATTTTACTTAAAATATGGGTCATATTTAAATAGAACAGCTGTGTATTTAACACAGATAAATCAAAAACAGCAGATTTTACCCTGTAGTAATTTATCTGTCTTACAGCAGAATTTTGGAAATTTTAGTGTGATTTAAAAGAGGGTCTCTTGCTTTCTATCATTGTGATAAAATATACGTAATGTCAAATTTGCCGTTTTAACCATTTTTAAGCGTACAGTTCCAGGATATTAAGTATATTCACGCTATTGTGCAACCATCACCCATCTCCAGAACTTTTTCCTCTTCCCAAACTGAAATCCTACCCGTTACGCGATGGAACCCTATTTCCCTTTGTATTGCTTTTGATGTCTTCTGCGTGGGACATAAATAAAAGAATGGCCTTTGTCCTTGGACTCTTGGTAAAATAATAGGTACTGACTGAAAACACTCTTTTTAGCATTGGAATGAGAAAAAAAAAACATGCTAACTTCTAGGAAGGACTACCTAATTTGCAAAAAACAGCAGAGAGAGAGGATGAACAGAGAGATAGTAATTTGTGCCACCAAATGAAACCCTCGCTGGTAGAGTGGACCAGCATGGAATCTGCTGTGGGGATCTCGCTTTGATTCCCAGCCCCAACCTTTAATCCAGATAGTTGCTTCTTTGCAAGTTACGGAACTGTTCTGAGCCTCAGTTGCCTTAACTCTAGAATGGGTATAAAAAAAGCTTGCCTTACGTACCTCACAGGAACCAAGGAGTTGATTAGGTCAAAGTATCCTGAAAATCAGAACTCCTGTTTCAAAAGTTAATTTGTTATGAAGCCATGTACCTGGGTGTTTTTCTCTTTCTGTCTTTCCTTGCCGAATCTAATCATCCTACACTGAGGTTTTGTTATTATGTTTGACAGATCCGGCATTCTTCAATTATTATCGTCCCTAAACTTTAATTTGTTTTTAAAGTTTTATTTAAGTAAGCTCTCCACCCCCCATGGGTTCAAACTCACGACCCCAAGATCAGGAGTCACATGTTCCTCCAACTGAGCCAGCCCGACACCCCTAAACTTTAATTTTTATGAGTATGACGTCGTCCTTTTCGGTGTATGGAACCCACCACACCTCCGTAGATAGATACACTGGGAGTGATCTGTTGCGACTGTCCTTCACTTCTAATTCTTCAAGCTCCAGATGACAGAGACATAACCTGTTGTTATTTAGGTCGGCAAGGGGAGTATTGCTTCTTTGACCTCTTTTCCAAACATGTCCGGCAGACGCAATTTAAAATGCACATCTTAACTTACTTTTTAGTGATGTTCCAAGAAGATAATCACCTAAAAGAATAATTTTTCCCCCCGTCACTAAATAGTCGGTGCTGTTTTTCAAAATGTGGCTTGTGACAGAGGAATATGATATTTAAATAAAATTCTTAGACTCAAAAAAGTGCCGAAGTTAACAACTTTTTAAAAGGGCTATTTTACCAACTCTGTAATTGACATTCTGTCACTGCTCAGACTTTATTTCATTTCTGCTCAACTCAATATATGGATTTTTATACAAACCATTTACCAAGCACTAGACAATAGCGCCTTTGGCAGATCAAATTTGTGCAGGGGGTTGTTTGTTATCCACAGGGGAGCTTCATTGTATTGCTGGGACAGCTTCCCTTAGCAGCCCAGGGTGAGAGTTGGTGACACTTAAAAACTCAGATTATTGATGGGAACATCCCAGGTACTAGAAAGAATTTACAATTAAACGTTTTAGGCCTGTGCAGTCATTATCACATTAAGCAGGGAGATGGTGATGGGTCATAAATTGGTTTTCCTTTTTTTTTTTTTTTTTAAATAGGACTTGGCAAAATGTAAATGGAATCTTTGAAGTTCACTTATCTCCTGATAATTCCCTTTTTTTTTTGCAACATGAGTACAAGGTTGAAACTTTAGATCTCTGATTGTTTCTGTTAGACTCCATTTATTGGGAAAATTCTCTTTAGAGTTTTTTTTTTTTCTTCCAGTTTCTGTATGTTTTTCAGAAATCCAGGAATTCCGCAACATTCTAATTTTTCTGTATTCATGCAACTTTTGGAAATTTTAGGGACTTAAAACCCTGTGACTCACAGTTCATGGTCAGCGTTTCTTGGGGCTTAAAGAATTTTAGCGTTAATCAACTGTTTTGAAAGCCATTCCTAACTTAGAACTTCAGTCAAAACTTCGCTTTCTTCAAGACACATAATGTAGATTTGAGGTGAAACTTTGGTTCAGGCAGTCTTACTAATTTCCTCTGAATCCCTTCGGAAGGAAGGTCTTGGCGACAAAAGCTCCAGGTTGTGCGGATCCTTGTTACCTGACTTCTGATCTTGAGTCACATTGTTTATTAAACCTCTACCAGATGGGGGCGCCTGGGTGGCACAATTGGTTATGCTTCTCGCTTCAGGCCTTGATCTCACAGTTCTTGAGTTCAAGCCCCGCATTGGGCTCTGCACTGATGACACGGAGCCGGCTTATGATTCCGTCTCTCCTTCTCTCTGCCCCTCCCCCACTTGTGCTTGTGTGCACTCTCTCTCAAAAGAAATGAATAAACAACAAAATGTAAGAAAAACCACCTCTACCAGATGACTCACAAGTTTATCTTGAGGCCTCTTCACTCCTCTAGTTCTCTTCCTGGTCTGTTTTCCTAAGAAATCTGATTAGTTACACGAGAAGATGGTTTACCTACCCTAGTTCAAGGGGATCTTTGGTTCTTCACCTTTTGAGACGTTGTAGTCCTTCTCCACTTCCCGAAGCCCCAAGTCTTCCCGTATTTATTTGCCTATTGACATCATCTAAAGAGGGATTCCGGCAACATGCCCCCGCTAACACTCTACCTCACAAATTTCCCTTCCCTTCCCGTATTCCTTTCCCTGAAGAGTAAATCCCCCTCGACCATATATCAAGCTCAGCTCCTCTTTTGTGCTTTGATTGTATCCTCTCCCAAATTTTCCAGAATGTTGTTCCATTGTCCCCTATCTACCCTCCAATCCTCGCTTCATTCCCAGAAGTTACTTTCTCTACATCTCCTCATCTGTTTCTATCCTAAGGCTGACCGGAGATCTTCTCAAGATACTGCCCTCTCTTTTATCCAAAGTTTATCCCAAGAGTAGACTGTGCTCCTTTTCTCCACTACTCGCTAGCTCTAATCTTTCTCCCTCTTCCTCTTCTTCTTTGTTGATATTGTCGCTTCCACCTTTCTGTCTGGAAGAGTGGTTTTCAACCCTGGCGGTGGCTGAATCATCTGGGCAGCTTTTAAAAATTACATATGCCTGGGCACCACCTGGACGAATTCTGATTTAATTGGTCAGTGGTAAGTATCTCCATTGAAAATTTAAAAAATATCTTCCCAGAAGACTCCCACGTGTTACCAGGGTTTAGAACCACTAGTCCTAATGATGATTGTAATAACCTTCTGATGGTTAAATCCAATAGGTTTTCTCCCCAGTAGGTGTCCCCCTTGTCTTTTTGGTTCTTTCAAAATAGGTGAAAACCTTTTCCTGAAGCTCATAAACTCTTGGTTGGAGCCTTTGCGCCGTATTTGTCTCATACCTTTTTGACTCCTTATTCTCTCTATCCTCTTGCCTCCTCTTCCTCCTTCCTATTCCTAAAATACTGCTTCTGCCCAAATTCTTAACTTAGGAAGGTCTTCTAGTTGATACAATTTACATCAGTGATCTTTCCTTGCTTTTACCTTTGTATTTATGTAACATCACCCCATCCTCTGTACCAAAACCCAGATTCCTCATGACAGACTCCTTCTGGACATCTTCACCTCTGTGTACCATTGGTACTGAGGTCCAAAGAAGAACTCACTATCTTGCTCTAAGGTTTGGCTTTTTTTTTTTTTCTTTTTTCTTTCTCGCTGCTGTTTTTTCAGCCACCTGTGCCACAAGCACCATATCTGTCTTCAATCTTATCTTCCTTTTTATCACTACCAGTTATTATTTAAGTCCTATAGATTCCATTTTAGGAGTCACTCCTCAGTTTGCTCTTCTCATATTTTCACAGTCATTAATCTTGTCCTGGCTGCATATGAACAATTACAGTGGCTCACTTGCTGGTCTTTACTGTGTCCTATGCACGTTAGAGTCACAGTTCCATTAATTTCACTACCCCTTAAAACCTTCTATGGCTCCTTACAGACTATAATTGAATACAATTATGCAAGTCTAGGCACTTGATAATAGGTCTCTGCCAGCGTTTTAAGATCCATCACCATCACCCTTCCATAAGAATCTGTGCTTCAGCTAAACTGGGCTCTCAGCTGTCCCCGCCCCTCTAAACTTTTCTTCCTGGCATTCCTTTTCTTACATAAATGTTCTACCTTAGGAAGCTTCTTATTTATTTAGGAATCCCTTAGGAAGGTAGGTTTTTGCCATAGAAGTTCTAGGCTGTGTGGATCTTTCTCTTGTTACTTGACTTCCAAAGTCGATGTGGAATTAAGCAGCTTAAGGTTTCTAGTTGCCTGGATATCATTTAACATGAGTGTGTTTGTACATTGGAGGACCGCTGGTGGCTGACTGTGAGGCCTGGGACATCCTGGGACTTGTCTAGCAAATTGCTCTTTAGCATGCCTCAATTATATGAGGTAAAGATGAGGCTTTCACTTTCTCATTAGAGACAACTCCCATGTTTCCGGTGGGCTAGAGCCTGTCTTCCCCGCCTGGACCTTTTCATGAAATATACCATTTAGCTTTTGAGTTCAGTGCCAAAATAAACATCCTAGAAAGTTGGACCAATATGCTTTTAGATTCTTTTAACTTTGCATGCTTTCTGGTGCCCCTCAATTATTAAGCCCAAATTGTCTCCTGCTGTCTTGAAAGAAATGAGATTTCTCAGCAGTAGCAAACAATGTCAATCTATTTGAGACTGTTAATGACTCATTTATAATGCTGGCAGACACACGGAGGCTGGAAAAATTAAATGTATAGCATCATTACCTTTGTGGTTAGCATTGCTGGGAAGCACTACCGTGCTTAGTGCAACATTTTAAAAGACAAGAAGAATTCTTTTAGCAGAATGAGTTTTATACTTGAAGGTGTGGATAATGCAATGACAAACTGATACCTTCTTGCTGTTGGAACTTCCTGCCCCAAAGCCTTCTTTAGAGATTAACTAATGGACGCTGCATGCCTGCAAAAGCCGAGCTGTTCCAGTTACCATGACCTGTTTGCATAGATAATTTTGGAAACGTATTTTTAGTGTCTTAAGAACATTATTTTCAAAGAACAGGACTTAAATGCTTTTTTTTTTAAATTAGGAAGTTATCTTTTTTTGTTTTTTGAAGTATAATTGACATATTATCTTAATAGTTTCAGGTGTACATCACAGTGATTCGCTATAAAGCCTTTTTGCAAGTAGAAATTATTAGAACTTGTCTCCACTATTAGCTTCTTCCGGTTTGAGGATGATGTTACTGACATGTCCAGGGATGCTGCAGATGGGCTGCTGTATGTCGCAGCCAGCATGTCTAAGCTCCCTTCCAAGTCCAAGTTGTGCTGTTACTTCCACTCCTTTTAATTCTACCCCAACTAACTGACATGAAGATGCTCTGATTTTCCTTTATATATGGAGAACTTTTTTTTTTTTTTAAGTTGAGAGAGAGACTGCATGTGTGCAGGGAAGGAGCAGACAGAAAGAATCCCAAGCTGGCGCCACACTGACAGCACGGAGCCCCATGCGGGGCTCGAGCTCACCAACAGTGAGATCATGACCTGAGCTGAAATCAAGAATCAGATGCTTAACTGACTGAACCCCCCAGGAGCCCCTGTATGTGTAGAACTTTTAATAAAATAGATAGCTTATTTTGAAAGTTCATAGCTCTGGCAGAGAATGAAACTAACTGGCCCAACTGGAGACTGAAAAAAAAAAACTTTGAACTGAGATCCAAAATTGCAATCTAAACTATAAAGTGAAATAGAAACGCAAATTAAATGTGGTGGCCTGAAACCTCATATTCCTCCCTCTACTGCCTTTTAAGAATACCCACCATAGTGTAGAACTATGCTTTTCTAAGAGGGCAACAAAAGACATGTTGTGAAAGGACAACGTTGAACTTCATGACATCAGTCTACCTTCTCTTTTTCACAATGAATGTATACTTTTATCACAATTCTTTTGAAATCTTTATTATTTTTAACCTGCATTGCTTCCTTGAATCAGAGCAAGTTCTGTTCATGTACCCATTGTTTATAATATTTTCTTGGAATTGTTCTGAAATGACCTTTAAGCTTCAGGATAGACCCCCCCTTTGTGGTATAGTTAAGCCATTTGGTGAATGAGTCTGCATATCCTTTCTGTAAATTCTTTAAGTGAAAAATTTGGGGTTTGTATCTATTTTCAGCTTTGTGTTGCCAGATTAAGGAGCCAGTTGACTATTAAAATTAATAGGGCTTGGGGCGCCTGGGTGGCTCAGTCGGTTAAGCATCCGACTTCAGCTCAGGTCACGATCTCACGGTCCGTGAGTTCGAGCCCCGCGTCGGGCTCTGGGCTGATGGCTTGGAGCCTGGAGCCTGCTTCCGATTCTGTGTCTCCCTCTCTCTCTGCCCCTCCCCCGTTCACGCTCTGTCTCTCTCTGTCCCAAAAATAAATAAACGTTAAAAAAAAAATTAAAAAAAAATTAATAGGGCTTTACTGAGTACCTGCTTTTTGCAAAGCATTGTGTACAGTTGAGACGATGCTAGGAAGCAGAAGATATGGTCTATGCCATTAAGAGGCTTTACACCGGATGCCACTTAAGGGCCACAAACCACTGATTCACAAAAACCATGACTAAATGCATATTACTCGGAAGTGTCTGGAAGTTGTCATGAAAAAGTTATGGGCCTGACCTCAGGAAGCTTACACTGTGATCGGTGAAAACCGGTTACACCTAGATGATTAGGTTAGGTTTAGTTAGGGAACCTGAGAGGAGGAACTGAGATAAGACAGAGAGGCATTGTATGGTGAGTAATTGAATTTTATAAGGAGTATTTCTGTTTCGAAACATTTTGTATAACTTTTCAAAGTTGTAGCATGAGAGTAGGAATCTCCGAGTTGGTGAAATGCCTTGTTCTGCCACTTTCCTGTTAGGTGATACTGGGAAAGTTATTTATCTCTTAGTTTCCTCATTCGTACAAGGTTATGTAATCACAGTCTTCCCTATATGTGGTGGTGGTAAAATGTTACGTCTAAAACTCATAGACTTTCAGTGACTTCCATTGCAGAATCCTATATATGAATATTTGCCATAATAATAATTAATATTCTTTGGAAGACTCCTATTAGTAACCCTTTTGCCCAGTAGATGCAGCCGTTACCCTCCCCTTATATAGAGATCTATATATTTAACATACTCTTTGTTATTTTCATTTTATAATTTTCTCCAGTGCGTATATTTTGAAAAGTCAAAATTTCAAATATATCAGTGGCAGAGTTTTCTAGATGGACTGGAGAATAAGTCTGGAAGCCAAATTTAGGGGATAATTGAGGGTTAGCTTTTATACTAAAACTTAGCTTTGAACCTCTCTTAAATGTGCAGGAATCTTTCTTGACTTTGTAAGCCTTACCTGTCCATTTCTTGATGATTCACACATCCGTCAATTACTTGATTATAGGACCTTAAAGCTTACTTTTAGTCATTTCTCTTCAAAATAAAGATTTTTATGGGCAGTAGGCCATGGAATGATATTCCAACAAATTCATTATGCATTAAAACCTGGTGTTCAATTAGAAAAGCAGAAACACGTGTAGGTTTGTGGGTGTATCATTTAAAAACACATGTAAGGAAACATTTGTTGTGAGGACTCGGCCTTACGCAATCATGGGCTCTGGTTAAACACAGCTCACGCTAAAACTTGAAGACTGAGGGGCATACAGGAAGGAGGAGGGAGGTAGCCAGCGAGGGAGAGCCAGAACAAGCTAGAACCCATGAGAATGGGCTGGAATTAGTGTCACTTCTCACTCTCTCCATCCCCGATGATATGAGTGGCCTACAGGAGGAGTTGGCCTTCACATCACTGAGCTAACCACATACCTGGCATAGGTCATCCAGGAGGCTGCGGGAGGGCCAGGGGAAGGTGGAACAGCTCAAGGCCAAGGACAGTAACAGGGAACCAGCAACAACAGTAAGACCCCAACATCTTGAGTCTGTAGAGCAGTCAGTACTGGGTCACTCCCATCCTTCAAACCTCAAGCAAGAACGTCTTTTGTAGCCCACCCTAACTGGAAACACACAGGGAAGAGAATTCAAGGAAACGTAGTCTAGCTTAGTCAAGTGTATGCATTACAAAGCTACTACCATAATAACAAATTACCTTCTGTATGTCTTCTTTATCAACTTATTTTTTGTTGTATGTTTTTAAATTTTGGTTAGTTAACATTGAGTTATTGGGTTCAGGAGTAGAATTCAGTGATTCATCATTTACGTACAACACCCAGTGCTCATCACAACAAGTGCCTTTTTGATACCCATCACCCATCTAGCCCATCGCCCACTTCTTTATCCTATTATTCTACAAGTCAGAGTTTTTCCCAGCATTTTAATAATAGCATGACAAGATTCCAGGTATAGCCATTTTATATAATTGCATCCTTAATGTTACCAGAGAACTGAAACTCCTATATAATGGCTCGAAGTATTTGAAGGTATGGGATTCTAACGTAGTGAAACTGAGAGTAAATAAATGAGGATATTAGGGGAAGTTCCTTTGAAAAGTTTCATCAATTTATGAGATCATTTATATAATAATATTTCGTATTATAATGTGATTTGATTCAGTGAATTAACTTTGGCAAGCAGAAAGATACTGTAAGCATATTAATAAGCAGTCACCCTTGCTACCCTCACATAACTATGTGAAATGAAATTCCACTGAGTGTACGTAAAAGTGTGAATTTGGCAGGAGGAATTTATATGGCTTAGATTGTACCCTGAAAGCAACAGGTAAGCATATGACTCTTTGAAAACCCAGGACTATGACATTTGCAATTAGCCACACATTTTATACGTAAAAGCCTGGATGGGTGTTAGCATGTGCATTAATAGTAAGCCCTATCTGTTATCACCTGCTGCAATAGTGGTTGACATGCGTCACAGACATAGTTGTTTCACTAGCATAGTGATACGGCTCAAGAGAGTCTCTGTCAGAAACAGCACAAAAAAGTTCTGTGGCAACATTCCAACTGTAAGGACATTTCACGGTTTATTGGTCGTCTTTCTTCAGGTAGGCTCTAGCCGTCTTGCCCATAATGACAATATAAAACGCTTCAGAAACACATCTCAGCAAATGGCTTTCCTTCAAGGAAATTATTTGCCCTTTTGATTAACACTGTTTGGAGTGGGTGGTACTTTGTGAGAACAGAGGTCTCCTCCTTCACACTCCCCCTTGCGTAGTAATGATGGTCTCCGGCATTGTCTGCAGAAGTCTTTATATGGCACTTCCTGTGATCTTCCGGGAATGATGGTCCTGTCAGATCACAGGCGCATGTTACCTTGGCATGATGCCCCTCTTAGCTGAGTAGGCAGATATTAGCATCCTCACGTTCGAATTGAGGAAAGTGAGCCACTGAGAGTGAGTTACGAGCAACTTGCCTAATCTGTTCATTGCCTCCTGCCCCATACCCACACCCCATCTTCCTAGCTAATTTTGTCAAATGCTAATTTTGTTGGGGTTGCACTCTGCAAGGTGATCTGCTGAGGGAAAGGTCCTTTCTCCTGCCTCCGGGTGCAACATGATTTGTCTAGGCCAATCATGCTAATGCTGTTTCTTTTGCAAATGGTGGTCTAGGCTGCAAAGAAACAATACAGTTCTGGTCAGCAGATAGAGAGAGGGCCTACTGAGGCATTTTGGGTAAGGTTTTCTCTGACTGGAAGCTAATATGAAGAAGTAGGCCTGTTTGTTTATGTCAGCAGTGTCAGAGGTACATGAGTTACCTGGAACCGTGGCAGCCATTTTGCAAACAAAAAGGGACAAGCTTCTGATGATAATAGAGTAGAAAAATGGAAAAACCATGAGTCCTTGATATTGGAGAGCCACCAAATTAACCAGTTCTGAAACTGCCTTGCCTTTGGGATTCTGGTCATGGATTCGAATTTCTATCCTTATTGTTCGGTCTGCTTGTGAATCTGGTAGCTTGGTGCTCAGAGAACATTCCAAGGTAGAGTGCCTCCATGACTATATTTCCTGGTGTCCTTGCAGCAGAATTTAGGTGATAAATGAGGTTCTTCCTGTGAGATGCATTCATGTGATATTTGTAAGGGGGGGACTGAGGTGAAGGCTGATTTTTGTTTTATTTATTTATTTATTTATTTATTTTTCTGTTTTTGTTTTTTTTTTTGTTTTTTTTAAATCTTAACATCATTTTATTTTTTATTTTTTAAAATTTACATCCAACTTAGTTAGCATATAGTGAAACAATGATTTCAGGAGTAGATTCCTTAATGCCCCTTACCCATTTAGCCCATCCCCCCTCCCACAATCCCTCCAGCAACCCTCAGTTTGTTCTCCATATTTATGAGTCTCTTCTGTTTTGTCCCCCTCCCTGTTTTTATATTATTTTTGTTTTCCTTCCCTTATGTTCATCTGTTTTGTCTCTTAAAGTCCTCATGTGAGTGAAGTCACATGATTTTTGTCTCTCTGACTGACTCATTTCACTTAGTGTAATACCCTCCAGTTCCATCCACGTAGTTGCAAATGGCAAGATTTCATTCTTTTTGATCGCTGAGTAATACCATATTGTGTGTATATATGTATATGTATATATATGCATATATATATATGCCACATTTTCTTTATCCATTTATCCGTCGATGGACATTTGGGCTCTTCCCATACTTTGGCTATTGTTGATAGTGCTGCTATAAACATGGAGGTGCATGTGTCCCTTCAAAACAGCACACCTGTATCCCGTGGATAAATGCCTAGTAGTGCAATTGCTGGGTTGTAGGGTAGTTCTATTTTTAGTTTTTTGAGGAACCTCCATACTGTTTTCCAGAGTGGCTGCACCAGCTTGCATTTCCACCAACAATGCAAAAGAGATCCTCTTTCTCTGCATCCTCACCAACATCTGTTGTTGCCTGAGTTGTTAATGTTAGCCATTCTGACAGGTGTGAGGTGGTATCTCATTGTGGTTTTGATTTGTATTTCCCTGATGACGAGTGATGTTGAGCATTTTTTCATGTGTCAGTTGGCCATCTGGATGTCTTCCTTGGAGAAGTGTCTATTCATGTCTTTTGCCCATTTCTTCCCTGGATTATTTGGTTTTTGGGTGTTGAGTTTGATAAGGTCTTTGTAGATTTTGGATACTAACCGTTTATCTGATATGTCATTTGCAAATATCTTCTCCCATTCTGTTGGTTGCCTTTTAGTTTTGCTGATTGTTTCCTTCGCTGTGTAGAAGCTGTTTATTTTGATGAGGTCCCAATAGTTCATTTTCACTTTTGTTTCCCTTGCCTCCGGAGACGTGTTGAGTAAGAAGTTGCTGCGGCCAAGATCAAAGAGGTTTTTGCCTGCTTTCTCCTCGAGGATTTTGATGGCGTCCTGTCTTACATTGAGGTCTTTGATCCATTTTGAGTTTATTTTTGTGTATGGTGTAAGAAAGTGGTCCAGGTTCATTCTTCTGCACGTCGCTGTCCAGTTTTCCCAGCACCACTTGCTGAAGAGACTGTCTTTATTCCATTGGATATCCTTTCCTGCTTTGTCAAAGATTAGTTGGCCATATGTTTGTGGGTCCATTTCTGGGTTCTCTATTCCATTCCATTGATCTGAATGTCTGTTCTTGTGCCATGTTTTTTTTATTTTTGTTTTTGTTTTTGTTTTTTTGCTTGGATGTTTTCTGAGAGCAAGTATGGAGGTGTTGATATTTTTGCAACAGTATTAAAAGTCACTGAATAGTTTCAGGTTTATGGAGAGATCATTGTAGCCTAATCCCTCACTTTCCTGGTGAGTGACAGGTGTAATAGTTCCTCTGGTGTGTCAATTCTTTAAGTGTTATTTTGGGGTAATTCCTGGAAATCCAGCTTTGACCCAACTACACCACCTCTCTCTATGATACTGTAAGCACCAAATTTTTTACATTAAATCTCTTTCTGCTTAAAATAACCAGAGTGGTTTCTGTTTGTTACAATGAAATTGTTTACGACTTTTAGTCAGTTTCCTATTATTTGTAGGTAAAATAATCCTGGTTGAAACAATCACATACATAGTAAATAGTGGAGCTAGGATTTCAATCCAGGTCACGTGACAACAAATCCATAGCTTTTTCCGTTGTACCACGTCTAGGATGTTAATAAGAGCTATAGTTCAGTTCCTGGAAGATTACTTTTTTTTTTTTTTCTTTTTTTGTCTCCCTTTCCCTTTATCTCCTATAGTCCTCTCCCAGCCTTGTCTTTTTAAACACAGATTATGTACTTTTATGGTTCTGTCCTATTGTATCGATTATAGTATGACTTGGTTTCTCAGTACCTTCCAATGAATTTTGTGTCATTTGCTGTTCCGGATTGATGATGTATTTATGTCTTTAACTAGCTGATACGGTGATGCCCTCAGGAACTGATGACGTTTTTGTTTTTTGTTTTTTGTTTTTTTCTACGTTTTTATTTATTTTGGGGACAGAGAGAGACAGAGCATGAACGGGGGAGGGGCAGAGAGAGAGGGAGACACAGAATCGGAAACAGGCTCCAGGCTCCGAGCCATCAGCCCAGGGCCTGACGCGGGGCTCGAACTCACGGACCGCGAGATCGTGACCTGGCTGAAGTCGGACGCTCAACCGACTGCGCCACCCAGGCGCCCCTGATGACGTTTTTTAACAGAAATCCATTTGCCCTTTCACTTAACCACCCCAAAGTCTGTAGACTTGTCACTTTATGGTTGATGTGCCTTTGTTGTCATCATAATACACTTGATGGGTCCTAAACTGCCTCTGCTACTTCTGCTTCTGCTGCTTGGTGCACCATTTCTTCTGTGTACCAACCATTCTTTAACTCTTCTTTAATGATTTCTTGCCTTCATTTTTCCCCTTCGTATCCATTGGCTTGCTTCTCCTGTCGCTCTCCTCAATGCTTCTTGGGTTTCGCCCCACCAACTTGGTGTTTATGGCTGTTGTCAGCCTTTAAGAATGCTCCTTTCTTTCTGGAACATGCAATAGAATTTGCAGCCAGGGTTTATTCTTTGGGAATTCCCCCTTTCAGATATTTGGGATTGCTTTTTAGCACCGGTAACTGCTCCTGCTTGATTTTCTCTGAGAGTTGCTTCCAGAGATAAGATAGAAGAACGCAGCATGACATCCAGGCTTGCCGAGGTTTTTTTGGCTCCTAGAAAACTGAGTTCCACCGAACATTACTAAATTGTGTCTGCTTGTAGTGAGTACACCTTGATAGCAGTTTAAGACTCTCAACCTACCACATACCACTACTGTTCTAGAACACGTAGGTATATGAGAAATCGAAAAGTTGCAAGTCCTTTAAGAACTAGTTATTTTTAAAACGGGTTTTCTATTTTACCGCAAAAACGCTTCACATTTCTCCCTGACAAAGGAATCAGGAACTGTTCCAAGTGTTTGTGAAGGATACATTAATATTCAGGACCACTCATCCGGCATTGCTTCGTTATTGTCAAGTTGAGACTTTAAACACAACAGCGTTTAAAAGGCAACACGTGTAGCTCGAAAGGATGTCACCTTCATTCCTGGGTTGCTCGTCCCCCCTGGAGTTGCTGACCTGGGAGTTCTAGCAGAATATGTGCCGAAAAGAGGGGAAACACACCATTTTAACATCAAAAGAGGAACAAAGGGAGAAGGGGCTGTTTTCCTTTTTCCCAGCTGCCCCCTGGTGGCAAAGGCACCGCAGACAGCAAAGGCGTTGAGCAAAGATGCTTGCCGTGTGATGCTGCTGGTGACTCTTAAGAGGGTCTCCAACCAAAGTCTGTGCCCTGCGTGTGCGCCTCTGAAAAGGAGGAGCCCAGTATCGGGCCTCCTAATTGCATCCCGCTTCCCGACGGCATCTGTTCTTATCATAGCAGCGCCAGGCTCCAGCAACTCGGTCAATACTTGTATATTAACAAGAGACAATCGATGGAAAAATTAAAAAGGAAAGTCAAGGTAATTAGGCTGAAGCTGCTGCTTATGAGTTTTCAATAATTACTTTAGCTGCCTCTTGTTTTCCCATCTCCAGAAAAATGGGGCCTGATTGAAGGACTGGGTCGTGTTTGACTGAGGACATGTCAAAATTACACAAAGCCAGGCAGGAAATGAAATTAAGCCGTATTTGTTTTAGAGCAGTCAGAGGGGCTTCTCACCATGGCACGGGAAGAATAGGCATTGATTTCAGCCTACCCATTAGCAGCTGTGCCATTGTTGGTACCTGTTTTCGTGTCATCGGTTTTTGCGCCCCTGGCAGAAGCCCACTCAAAGCGCTGCGACATGTCATGTATCACAGCTCCCGAGGAGGACAGTGAATGAATTTTCTCCCAGAAACAGGATCTTTGTGGAAATCGGATGTCGTCCTTTAAAAACACCGTGAAGTAACTCAAAATCTCGTGGCTGCCAGTGTGGACCATACCTTGGGCGTTGTTCTTTGTGGCCGTAATTGGCAGGGATTCCTGTCTATTTATTGGGCTTCATAAGTGGATTGGCCTGCTGTTTGGTTTCGCGCTCCTTTGACGTTTTTGTGCCCCCCGGTGCTGGAAGTCCTGAATACATCAGAGCCACCCTGTTTCTGCCCTGCTGCAAATGAGGTTGCTGTGTCTGCCTCTTAGGGGAAGGGGGGAGAAACAACAACAGAGGAATCCCTGGTTTGAGAGAGATAAATCTAGGGAGGAAAGTGAGAGAGCTATTTTATATGTCCATTTACAGTCTTCATTTGCACTGTTTCTGTCAGCCCAAAGCACTTTATAAACTTTACAAGCAGATTATGTACCAACATCATTTCATTCACTGCTGATATATAGCTGTTAAACATCTGCCAAGGTACATATTTCCTAGAGGCAAAAAAAAAAAAAAATGTAGAAAATTAGATCTTGTTAAATATACACAGAAACTTTAGGTATGCAAGAATATACCATGAAGCTATTTATTGAACATCTTCTACGTCGAAAGCATCCTAGAGGATTACCCGGATACAGGAAATCATCAACTCTGTGCCTCCCGTCCAGGTTTGTAAATCAGAAGTGACTGACGGGGCCAAGATTTGAATCCAGGACAGTCCAGTTTCAAAGCACAAGCTCTGAACTCTTTTATTACATCTCAATTTTTACCTGGGGCTTGATAAAAAAGACTGTCTAGGGGAAGATGAAGTGTTTGAAGCATGGTTTTTACTCCGTGAACTCCAAATCTAAGTAATGATAGTGTCGCTGGGGTGTGGGGTGGGGGAGTGTCGAATGAAACACATACCCCCAAAGGCACTGAGCACAGATGCCTCCTTAAGTTACAACTAGAGCTTCGGTGAGAGCGGTTATTTATTTTTACTATTACAAACGGTCTTCTGTTATTCCACCACTCATGTGGCGTGCCTCATGTGGGAACACCTTCTCTGTGTACAGCTTCCTGCTTGGTGATGTGGGTCTGGCATCTTTGTGAGACTGTGTCAGGGCCCCCAGAAGATTCCGTGTACCTCTTAGATTAGCTGAGGCCGAGGCATTGCAACTGCAGCTAAGCCCACACACATCTGGTGGCTGAATTCTTGGCTGCTTATTGTCCATGATCCCAAGTGTTTGGAAGGTTCTAGCTGACGCTTTCATGGAGAAAATAGTACATAATAAGCGTCTGTTCCTTTACTTAAAAAAAAGTTATTCTAAATACATAATCACTTCTGGATTAGATATGTTTAGAAATTTGCCAAGGGGATAATTTCTGAAAGCTCATTTTTCTGCTTCTCCCTAGACCCATTTTATTTAGAAATTGCAAAGGAAGCTTTTTTCTGCTTCTCTGCTTTTTTTAAAAAAAATGTGTTTGTTGCTTCAATTGTCCTCCATGTGTTTTGTCTTTGTGGTTTTCATTTTTTATCCTATAAGAAGTTTGTGTACCAAGTACCAAATAAGAGTGATGGAATATTATGCAACCATTAAGGCAGTTTAGTTTCCTTTTGTGACAAGAGCTTCGATGCGATTGCATCCACCTGGTTTGAATCTTAGCTATGCTCCCAGTTAACTATATCTCTTCAATAAATTACTTGAACTTTCTAGTTTTTATTTTTTTAATCCATGAAATGAGAATAATAGAAGTACCTATCGTACAGATTTGTTATGAAGATTGAATGAGCTGACAGAGAAAGTATCTTCTACCCTGTGTTTTAAAAATAACAGAAAACTGTTATTAAACTTGTAATCATGGGGTGCCTGCGTGGCTCAGTCCATTGAGCGTCTGACTCTGACTGAGGTCATGATCTCACGGTCTGTGGGTTCAAGCCCCGCATCGGGCTCTGTGCTGATGGCTGGGAGCCCAGAGCCTGCTTCGGATTCTGTGTCTCCCTCTCTTTCTGGCCCTCCCCTGCTCACACTCTTTCTCTCTCTCCTTCAAAAATAACTAAACATTAAGAAAATTTTGTTGAAACTTACTCATTAGGCATGTATTACAATATGGAAAATGTTCATGAGAGAACTTTAAAGGAAAGATAACTGTAAATAAAGTGGCATAGGATTACAACTATAAAAACAAGCATTTCAACATCTATAAAAGGACTTTAATAATATGGGCCAGAATATTCTCAGGGGTTTGTTTTAGAACCATTGCCTCCTGTTCATCTTTATCCGTTGTTTTTTGAGGGGTTTTTGGGGGGTGGGTGGTAAATTTTGAGGTGCTTATCACAGAACACATTGTTTTCTTGATCTGTTTACTTGATTTTTGATGGTCTCTCCCTCTAAAACGGAAGCTATATGAGAAAGAACGCACGGTGGTCTTTTTCACCGTTGTGTGTTTCGTGTCTAGTGTCTGCCAGAGGGTATCCCTTCAGTAAATATTTGTGGAATGAATGGATTTATTTCTTACTGTTCCATGTGTTCCAATTATGCTAATAGAAAATTTCTGTTATAATAGGGCGGGAAAAGCTGTTTTGAAAGCATATCTCAGCCTTCCGAGAGGCACGCGGTTGCTCTACAATTCATGATAAGGTAGCAAATACTAAGAAAATGTTTCTCACATTACACGTGTCCTTGATTTATTTGAAGGCTGTTCCAGTTCACGGCCTGCCTTCATTCATTTATTTATTTATTTATTTATTTATTTAAGCTTTTTAGCCCATCTAGGAAAATCCTAAGTGGGTTGATTTTCCACGATTTTGTCTTAGCCATATCAAAGCTCTTCTTTTTTAGTTAGGATAATTGCCAGTTCCAAGTTACGGAGAGAGCTTCAGTTATTTTGGTAGTTCTGTATAACCGTAAAGCTTTACCGTAAACGAAGAAATAGTCCAGTTTTTAAATTCAAAATATTATTGCCTGGCTAATTGAGGCGTAGATTCCTTCAGCGGTTTACCCAGCATTGCCCCTCTCACTGCCCGCGTCACTCCCTCGTGTGTCTCTGACCCGCTGAGCTGTGGCGCCTCTCTGCCGAAGGCTGAGTTAAATGCACGTGAGGCGAGGGAGGTACTTGGTCCTGTGCCAGGGAGTTTGCTTTCCGGTAAAAGTAGGCCTTGCATTCAGGGTTGACGTTCGTAAGATTTTCTGGTAGCTCCATAATTCAGTGCTCATTTTCGAAAAAGCAACCTCAGCCAAATAGGACTGTAACAATACACACAGCTTCATACAGAGAGAATTCGGAGAGAATGCGGAAACCTCCTTATCCGTTGCGAAAAAATTTCAAAGTTGCGGAGATGCAGCCCACCTTTCCCATGATTCCTCATTCAACAGCCAGACTGACAGCAGCCTGTCTACCATGGTTCGTAGAAGTCAGCGCGGAATTTTCTCTTTTCTAAAGAGGGGCTCACTGAAGCATTTTGGAGAGAGCCCCAAACGAAGGATCTGAAGAGGAGGAGAGAAGAAAACAAGTTCCGGGGAGAAGGACGTGACCCTAGTGCAATCACACCGGGGGCATGTTACGACTCAGGGATGTCAAGACAAAAGATAGGTCGTTTCAAGCAGCATTTAGAAAACCATCTACATCTCTACATCCGTGGTAGAAGTGACATAAATGAGGGGCGCCTGGGTGGCGCAGTCGGTTAAGCGTCCAACTTCAGCCAGGTCACGATCTCGCGGTCCGTGAGTTCGAGCCCTGCATCAGGCTCTGGGCTGATGGCTCAGAGCCTGGAGCCTGTTTCCGATTCTGTGTCCCTCTCTCTCTGCCCCTCCCCCGTTCATGCTCTGTCTCTCTCTGTCCCAAAAATAAACATGGAAAAAAAAAATTAAAAAAAAAAAAGTGACATAAATTAGATGCATGTAGTGAATCGTGCAGTAGCATTTTGTCTCTCTGAAGGTCCGAGACTTCTTCAAGTCCTTAAGTCAGGTTAACTCCAACTTGCTAATGATCCCATTTCTGAAATGTTATTACTGCTTTATGTTAAGACCTCTCATTTTTTACTTTTATATAATATTGGAATGCATTGCAATGAACACACTGAGGTGCAATTACTATAGAAGGTAACGTAGTCTAGAATACAGACAGCTATAGACTTAGCACAAAGAATAAATGGTAAGTAACATTCTGCTGACCTTTATCCTAAGCCAGGACGTGGATTGGGGATCATCTGAGAAGAGTAAAAAGTGGCAAAGAGAGCCTCTTCATTTCTAGATGGTGGTTCTCTACTGCCTTGGTTCACCATACCTGGATGCTTTTCTTTCTCCCATCCCTGAAGACCACCATGCATAACATAGTGATATAAAAAAGTTGATGTCGGGGCACCTGGGTGGCTCAGTCAGTTGAGCGTCTGACTCTTGATTTCGGCCCAGGTCGTGATCCCAGGGTGGTGGGATTGAACTCTCGTTGGTGGAGCTTGCTTAAGATTCTGTCTCTACCTCTGCCCCTACCCCTGTCTGCTGCTCACATGCGCACGCTATCTCTCTGAAAGAAGAAAGGAAGGAAGAAGGAAGGAAGGAAGGAAGGAAGGAAGGAAGGAAGGAAAGAAAGAAAAAGAAAGAAAGAAAGAAAGAAAGAAAGAAAGAAAGAAAGAAAGAAAGAAAGAAAGAAAGAAAGAAAAAGAAAGTTCAAAAGCATTATGTTTCAATTGCAAAATTTCAGTGGCTAATTCTTCATGTTTTCCTTAAGCCCTCCTTCCATATTTCTTTCAAATATCATTTAAATCCAACTTTACTTTGAAGAATTTCCCCTAGGCTATTCTGATTGTCAGTGTAAAACATTATGTATTTTGAAGATAAAAGGCAAGATATGTAAGATATTTAATAATTTGTGAATTGGTTTTGAAATTCACATACACTGAAATGTCTCTCGGTAAAATGATAACGATATATATTTCAGGGCCTTTATGTATTGAATTGTTCTTCTCAAAAATAATGGGGGTTTGAGCTATTTTGCCCCTCACAGGATCAAACCAAGTATGCAGCCTAAGTTAGCCTCTCAACGGCTCCTTACCGACAACTCAACATAACTGTTCCTATTCTGAGGCAAGGTCCAAAATCTGTATGATTCAGCAAGAAAACCCAGCAACGAGAGAGAATATTTATTATTTTCTAGCCTACAAGACATCACCACATAACTGCAGCGTCTACATCCTGATTGAAATTTTAGTCTTTTAGATTTAGAATAGCCCATTAACTTTTTGCTCCCTGATCTCATGCTGAAAAAGAAGAATCTATACTTCAGAGGTTAGGAGACCAGTAGATTTTCCCTTCCTATGGGTATTTCTCTTAAGCCTTCTTTTTGTGCTAGGGCAACCCCATTATTTGCAGATCTAGAAACTGCCCTTGTCATATGAGCAGAGGCACTGCAAAGCCTGTGTCACTCCAAAATGTGTTTTACTAGAGGGAGCCTGGCTGGCTCAGTCAGTAGAGCATGCAACTCTTGATCCTGGGGTCATGAGTTCAAGCCTCACCATTGGGTGTAGAGATTATTTATAAAAAATATTAAAAGGACAGTAGACAAAATACTTTTTACTCATCACTTACTGAACTAACATCTTTCTACCTGTCCTTAGGTGTCTACTACCAAAATCAATACTTTGGATTAGTCAGTCAACCTGAATTGGTTTTCTTCAGAAAGTCACTTGTTTAAAATTGTAGTTTTGGGGTGCCTGGGTAGCTCAGTCAGTTAAGCATCTGACTTTGGCTCGGGTCATAATATCATAGTTCGTGACTTCAAGCTCCGTGTCAGACTCTGTGCTGACAGCTCGAAGCCTAGAACCTGCTTCAGATTCCGTGTCTCCCTCTATCCCTGCACCTCCCCTGCTTGCACTCTGTCTCTCTCTCCTTCAAAAATAAATAAACATTAAAGAAATTTTTTTAATTAGAGTTTTGGGGCACCTGGGTGGCTTAGTCGTTTGAGTGTCCAACTCTTGATTTTGGCTCAGGTCATGATCCCAGGGTCATGGGATTGAACCCTGCATCAGGCTCCATGTGGAGCCTACTTAAAACTCTCTCTCTCTCTCTCTCTCTCTCTCTCTCTGCCCCCTCCCTCTCTCCCCCTCCTGTGCTCTTTCTCTCTCAAAAAAATAAAAATAAAATTGTATATTTTTGAAGGAAGACCTCAGATTGATCCTAGAGGTCTATAATGACTCTTTTTTTTGTTAATACACTTTATGTATAAACTAGGACAGGCTTCAAGAGAGAATGTGAAGCCTACCAATGAGCAAGCCCTTGTGATGAGAGACACCATGTGATTGGGGAAGTCCCAGTTGGAAAGCCCCAGATTGGGAAGTTATTTCATAGTTTCATTAGAGGGTCCCCAAGGTCACTGCCATGTTCGGAGATTCACTAGAAAGACTCAGCATGTAGTTGTGCCCATGCTGATATTTATTACAGCAAGGATACACATTTGGCTGATAAGGGGGGGGGGGGGGGAGCACAAGTGAAGTCTATAGGAATTCATGCATTGGCTTTCTTATGCTTTCTCCCTCCCCTGAGGGGGATCACACAGAGCACACCCTTCTCGCAGCAACAAAAATGCAACAATGCGTATGAGAGATTCAGTCAGGGACTGGTCAGTTGGGCACCTAGACACCCTCTGCCTAGCATATATACCAAATTTTCAGAATCCGAGAAGGAAAGCCAAGTGTTTCGCATAAACCACATTGTTTGTACCAACAATGTAGGCGCAGCAAACCTTATCGTTTAGAGAAAGGTGAGAACACTTTCCAAGTACTAGCTAAAGGCCAACTTTGCAAGCAAGGCCTTCTCAGGCTTGCTATTTTAGCGATTTTCCGCACAAGGGTACTAAACTTCAGTGTTTTTGCTAGACAGCTTAAGGACAGCATGACAGCAGCTAGAACAGTTGGCTTTAGGTATGATAGCTGTTCTCATAGGTATGACATACTTCCATCTTACGTCAGTAAAGATGATTCATTGTGGTAGCAATTTGGGGGATCTTCATTACTTGGACATCAAAATCAGAAGAGCCTAGTGTCATGCTCTTCGTTCTGGGAATCCCTGCCTTGGCCGATAGACTTCAGTGAAGTCCAAGGGGTGATGAAAAGGAGAGAGATTTCCTCCAGATGGCCTGCCTTATAATTTTATCCATGCCTCTGGATCCTGATGGACGGTAGCCTATATTAAAAGGCTTTATGTATTAATCAGACTGAAGAATTCTCAAAATGTGAATTCGTTGTTTTGAGTTTTGTTCCATCTATGTCATAAGTAATTTGATCTGGTCAGACTTCAAAGGGATAATATTATGTCTAAAACTCCCTAGTTTAAGCACCAAGCAGAATCTAGTATGTTAATATCATATCAAGGATAGATTCTTTTTCCACATTGATTAGTTCCCTTTTTACAGTACCTTGAGGTTCGGTAAATAACGAAAATACCCAGTCACTTGTTGAACATATTTTTGCCCTCCCTTCTTGGCCTCTCTCAATGTAAGTTAGCTTTTTCTTTGCCAGTGGATTTTCTTGCCATGAAAACTAAACAGATAAGCCTCTGAGACCAAAATGAGATCTCCAGAAATTTAGCTGAAGTGAAGGAAAGCCACCAGGCCTAATGCTGTGATTTGCTAGTCATCTGTAGAGAAGGGAGTGTGTGTTAGAATTATCTGGGGATTCAGAACACATAGGCTTCTCTTTACTGCCTCTGCCTCCCACTGTCCCCAAGATTAGGGATTCTGTATGCCCTTAATAATGAGCCGTTGTTATTAACGTTAATGGAAATTTGTATTTCAAGCATATTTAGATGCCAATACATTTAAGAATCATTGGCCTAAGACGCTTTTTCCAGTGTGTCCAATAGAATACCAGTTTCTAAGGAAGTTTTAGGCTATTTTGGTGTTATATGTGCTTGCCTGGATGGAGACTCAGAGCACCATTGTTAGATCACTGGTTTCTTCTGGAATGAATATATAGAGAAAGCAGAAATGCCAATGGTGCATCATTGTGTGGGAAGGCCAGTTTTAGAATAAGATAGCATGGGACATGTGAGATGAGTAGCTGATGTGTGAGGGAATTATAGACTTATTTTGAACTTTTTCAACAGAAACACCTCAGAAAACCAGTTTTTGGAAAATGCAAAGATTATTGACATGCAAAAGTCAAACCACTTGGAGAAGTCATTTGTACTTTGCACCCACACATGTGTAATAGCATGAAGGAAGACCATCACACAGAAAGTAATTTTTTCCCCTGAGCTGGTACACTGAATCCTTTGAGTTTCTTGTTTCGTTGAAGATCATCCAAATATTTGGAAGGCCAGTGTATTTCACGGACACAAAAGCACCTTTAATTGCTTGTGTGACGTTGGATCCTGTCTCTCTCCTTTTCCAACAAAGTGACATTTATTTGCGTTTCTCTGGTAGTTATTTGTAATTGCGCTAATGTTCGCCATTCCCAAATGTTACAATTAAATCATTTGAGATTCCAGTCACACTTGGCAGCAGATGTAACAAATTACAGCTCAAGGCTTCTGCTTGAAATCTAGAGTTCCAATTAGTCAAATATCCGGGGTGGGAAGGGTTAGCAAGGGAAAGACCCGAGAAAACACACTGCCCGAAATAGTTTGAAATTTCCTTGCTGCTTTGCCTCCCCCAAAATTTGATTTGTCAGCATGTAAGAGGGTGTTACATCTTCTAAGAAACTGCTTGGTTTCCATTTCATTCAAGTATAATTGGTTTTCATGGACTGAATTAAAGCAGGAAAGCAAAAGTTGGGTGGGTGACGTAAGTGAGCAAATAACCCCATATAGAACAGCAGCTTGGCTTGAGTGCTTATTAGTCTTTGGTCTTCGTGTCCGTCAAAACCACAGTCCCCTGTATAGCTCTTTTTGTCACGCTGGTCTTCGCGTATCGTCTTAACACACAAGTGTGAAATACATCTAACTTTCCGTGTTAACGTGTTTTCAGGAGCCCCTGAAACTACCCTCTTACGTTTGGGATTGCTCCTCTAAGGTAGCTGCTGAGTTTTCTCACTTACTTTCTTTAGGACCAGCATCTAAAATCTCTTCTTCCAGTGAGTCGTCCTATTTCCGGGGACTCACTTAGGTCTCTGTAACCTGTATGCATTTAGTTGATTTCTTTCACTGCAGCGCAATCTAAGGGAAGCTCTGGAACCAAGAAGGAATGGAGGAAGGATCATGGGTGCCAGAGTCTGAGTCGTCCTGGGTCCACAGCTGGCTTTGCCGCCCGCCATCTCTGTGAGTTTGGTCAGGTCCCCTAACCTTGCAGAGTGGTGATATTCTGCCCATGGTGATGGGCACCCATCATTGTGAGATGTTTGCTTTTTTCACATGCTCATTTTTTGGTGTGTGTACGCATTCTTTGATTCATTCAGTCAGAATACGCGTGGAGCACTTATTCTGCATCCAGCCCGGTGACAACACACTAGTGCTGTCGAGATGGATGGATGCGGTCTACGCTCTTACGATGCCTACAGTATAGTGGGGAAAATGGACGTGAAATAGTAGTTACAAGTACCGTCACTGTTTAGGAGCAAAATAAAGTAAGTACAGAATGAGAAGCTGTCTTAGTTCATTTGGGCGGCTGTAACAATATATCAGAGACTGCGTAAACAGGGACATTCATTTCTCACAGTTATAGAGGTTGGGAAGTCCAAGAACCAGGCACCAGCACATTAAATGTCTGGTGAAGAGTCTCTCTCCTCGTTCATAGATGGCTGCCGTCCTTTGGACCTTCGCATGGCAGAAGGGGCAAGGGAGATTTCTGGGGTCTCTTTTACAGGGACACTAATCCATTCATAAGGGCTCTACCCTCAGGACCTAATCACCTCCCCCAAAGCCCTACTTCCCAATACTGTCACATTGAGAATTAGGTTTTTGTTGGCTTGTTTGGGGCGGGGTGGGGGGGGATTAGGTTTTATTATATGAATTTTAGGGGGAGACAGACATCGGTCTGTATCCATCAGAGTTCTGTTTGGTTGGTTTTGGCATGGAGAGAGAGACCCAGAGAAGTCATGGATGACTTTGCTCAGCAAATAAATGTTAGCTTCATGGGATGTTGTCCCGGAAGGTGAGCTACAACAGACCATGCTTTGTTGCCCTTAGCAAATTTTCCAAGTCTTTCACCAGAGACAGCGTTTTCCAATTTGTTTCAACCTTTGAACTCTTCTCTGGCTCTGTCAGACGGTACCCCGCGCCATTGCCTGCATCCGGCCCCATGTTTTGTTGGTGTCCCCCTGTTCCCTGTTCTCTGATGTGGGCGCTCCTCCTACTCTGACAACGTTCCTTTTATCCCGCAGAATACTCTTGATGTTTTTCTCCAGGGTGCTGACCACCTCTTTCAAAGATCAAAGAGCTTAATCTTCTTAGAATGTGCTTTATTTGTGTGTTGTGAATCTTTTTGGCCTAAATTTATAAACATAGCAATCTTTCATCTATTAGGAACGTGGACACCAGGAAATTGAAAAAACTGCTCTCTTCCCAAGACCGATTCTATAGTCTTCATTGTACCTATTTACTTTTAAAAATCTCCTACCTTAAAGTGATCTCACTGAAGCAGGGGCTGGAAAATATTCCTTGTTGTATCACTAGCACAGCCGAGAATATGACACATGGAAGATACTTGATAAGATGTTTTTAAGTAAGGAAACATACTAACAAACATTCAAGGATGAGCTTAGATTCCATCTAAACCACAAACAGAAACTCTAGAAATGAGATATGTTAACGTCTAATAGGTCTAGTAAGATGTCATTAGTGCTGCAGCAATGCACCAGAGGAAGTAAATGACCTCTATGCGGGACATTCAGAAGGCCTCTGTGACCACAATACCATTGTCTTCATCCGTTCAGGCTGCTATGAGAAAATAACCAGACTGGGCAGCTTATAAACAACAGAAATTAATTTCTCACAGTTCTGGAGGGTGGGAGTCATAGATTAGGGTGCCAGCAAGTGTGGGTGAGTGCTTTCTTCCAGGGTGCGGACTTTTGTATCCTCACCACCCCTTGGGGAGAAGGGTGAAAAAACTCTGTGGGATCTCTTTCATAAGAGCACTAATCCCATTTTTGAGAGCCTCACTTTCCTAAGCTAATCATCTCCCAAAGGCCCCACCTACTAATACCATTACCTTCAGGGGTTGGGGTTTCAGTGTATGGATGTGAGGGGACACGAGCATTTGGACCATAGCAATCATTTACATAAATCTTGAAGGATGACCAGGATTTCTCCCCGTGAACAAGGGAGGAATCACACTCTAACTTGAGAAATGTACAGAGAGCGCATAGCATTGGAAAGGTTCTCACACATTTGCAGAGCGAACCCGAGAGCGCTAGGTATAGGTGGGGGCACGGTGAGCACGAGGCTCGAGGGATGGGCCATGGCTGGAGCCTGGGGGCCTGTAGAGTAGAGTAAGTCTGGACTCCATGAGTTGGGGAGCAATGAAGGAAGTGAAGTCAAAGAATGATCAGAAATGTAAAGAAGCCAGTGGAGGAAAGGGAGGGGGGAAATGATAATGGTGCCTAACGACAGCATGCCAGACAGTATCTATGCCCTCTGTATAGACTTACTGAATCCCCACACCTCCAGTTCCCACAGTCGTGTGTCAGTGAATATTCTGAACTGGGCGAAACCGAAGGCAAGGAGAATGGTTTATTATACAGGTTGGTTGAGAAATGATGGGGTCTTGAACTAAGATCATTTGAGTAAGGCTGGAATGAAGGCGTCTCATCAGCAGAATTGACAGGTCTCGGGCCATCTGCTGGAGGTGAAAGAGGGAGGCAGGAGGCTAGGACGGCCTCTCCACTTCTGCCTTGGACAGCTGTGTAGGTGGCAGTGCCTTTCTCTGTGCTGGAGGCTATGACAGCAGGAGCGGGCTTCAGGCCAAAGGTGTTACGTTTAGGTTTGAACTTGGCATGTTTGGTCCTGATGGGATACGAAGGGGGTGTGCATTGGTTAGGAACACCTCTCAGGAGCTCACGTGTAGGGTAGGAGGTATATATCAGGGCGTTTGTGATATTTGGGTAATGGTTGAATCTATGGCAATAGTTGAAATGGACTAGGGAGTTTACTAAGGATGACACCTTAGAGAATATCCCCACTTGAGGAATGGTCACAGAGAGAGGACTAAGTGATACCACTGCAAACTTCTGTGGTTCTTCACCATGATAAAATGTTCAGACATCATGGGGCGCCTCAGTGGCTCAATCAGTTGGGTGTCCAACTTCGGCTCAGGTCACGATCTCCCAGTTTGTGAGTTCGAGCCCCACGTCAGGCTCTGTGCTGACAGTTCAGATCCTGGAGCCTGCTTTGGATTCTGTGTCTCCCTCTGTCTCTCTGGCCCTCCCTGGCTCACACTCTGTCTCTCTATCTCTCAAAAATAAATAAACGTTAAAAAAAATGTTTAAAATTGTTCGGACATCATGAATGTTCAGTATTGATTGATTCTGTGAGGTGATGTACTATGAAATATGTATAGTAACAGTTTAAAATCCCACTTGATTTTATTTTACATTTAATCCTAGCAAATATGATAAAACATCCCGTGCCTAAATAGTAATAGACCATCAGTTAATAATAATTATTAAATTTGACTATTTTTCTCTCACTCTCTTAGAATTAAAAGGCTTACTAAGTATTGTTTCTAAAATCCAGGTCTAAAGCTGCTCAAAGAAACTGAATTGATGATTTCGTTTTCTCTACATACATGTCCTTGCTCTTAACAAGGAAGAATAGTTCACATTTTCCCACAGGTTTATAAATAGAGTATTTTAGTTGCTGATTAGTAAATGTTTATTGAAAATGATCCTTTTTCTAGAGAAAGAAAAGCTTGGCATAAAGGCTGACCCTGCATTTCTGCCATTCACCTTTCTCGATAAACATAATCTATTTCAAATATAATTCCTCTGCTGAGAATCAGACCAAAGACCACCAGAAAATAGGTGCTAACAGATCCTCTGTTCACCAGCATTGTTACCACGAGGCCTACTAGGTGCTGAAGAAAGTTCTTCACGATGTTAGAAAGCCATAGGAGGCAATCCGTAAGCCTTCTGTGTAGAAGTTTTTAAAGGAGTTACAGTATATTAACAGCAACACTGAGTTCCATTTGCTGAATGCTTAATATGTGCTAGCTTCTGTACAAATAGGCACAACGCGTGCCTTCTCTCTTTTACCCTCCCCACTGCGTGTCCACACGCGCTGAACTGCTCAGACTCTTCCTCCAGATGTTCCTTCTTCACTTCTTGACTCAAGGTGGGATGTTTGCTCTGAATACCTTGCCCTCCCTCCTCTGTGGCGCCTCATCGTCCTCCAAGTTTATTGCCCCACAGTCTGCATGGTGGCTCCCTTCCCCGTGAAATCATTGAGAAAACAGTGTTGATACCAATGAAGTATGTGGATGAAGAAAAAAATTATCATTCTATTCCAACATGCCAGGCTTTCTTAGTTCCATAGCCTCCAGTCATTTTCCTCCTGCATAGTTATTCGTACAATACCGCATTGCTAATTTGTATTCTGCTTTTCCTCTTACACATCATATTTTCTCATATTTCCATATAATTTTCATAATTATCATTTTCATCATAAAAACAGTATTACCCCATTACAGAAAATAAATCACCCGTAATTGCCATCTTGATGACACTCCTTGCTTGTTTTCTCTCAGTACCTGTGTTACAAGTTAAAGGGGAGGGTGGGGATATTTAAATAGCCAAGGAAGCCTTGATTGACATGTTTTTATTTTGATAATGTTCATTTTAAAAGAAAAGTTCTTGGGGCACCTGGGTGGTCCAGTCAGTTAAGCGTCCGACTTCAGCTCAGGTCATGATCTCGCAGTTTGCGAGTTTGAGCCCCACGTGGGGCCCTGGGCTGACAGCTCAGAGCGAGGAGCCTGCTTCAGATTTTGTGTCTCCTTCTCTCTTTGTCCCTCCCCTGCTCACATTCTCTCTCTCTCTCTCTCTCTCTCTCTCTCTCTCTCTCTCTCTCTCAAAATAAATAAATAAACTTAATTTAAAAAAAAGTTCTTTCAGAATTCACTTAACCTGCCTGCATTTCCATCATTCCACCTGTAGGGTGACGAGGTATGGAGCTTTATTGTCTCTAAGATTATCTCCTAAGTCCTTTTACAGTGTAGCCAGAGCGTGACTCTGTTTTAATGTGATGAGCCTTGATGGCTTTGGTAATTGGTTGCCTTTTTTCTTTTTTTTTTTTTTTTTTTTTTTTTTTGGTCATACGCCCCATTAAGAGTATGGTGAGAGCTTTGGACCCTCTCCACTTAAAAATGCCACTACGCACAAACATAAAAAAATGTTTCATGCAAGGCCATCTGGGGACCAAGAATCTTTTGCTCTAAGCACAGGAAAGAAACATTTATGGAAATGAGAGTTTCAGAAAGTATTTCATATCCAAGAGGTGGGGAAAATGATGTTCATTTTTCTCTAATACTGTGCAACCAATGACGCAAAAAATGGGAAGAAATTCTGAAAACACGTACATAAAACATTGCACAGTTACAGAAAAATATTGACTAAAATGAGCTTTAAGTATTGGGGGGGGGGGGCTCCTGGGTGTGTCAGTCAGTTAAGTATCCCACTTTGGCTCAAGTCATGATCTCGTGGTTCATGGGTTTAAGCCCCGCATCATGAGGCTCTCTGCTGCCAGCTCAGAGCCTGGAGCCTGCTTCAGATTCAGTGTCTCCCTCTCTCTCTTCCCCTCCCCTGCTCGTGCTCTGTCTGTCTCTGTCTCAAAAGTAAACAAACGTTAAAAAAATTGTTTTTAAATATTTGAGTGTGATTTGATTATTTAAGACAGTCACTGTGGTTGTATTTAGGAAGTCACAGTGTGGCTTCCACTCCTGAAGCCATATGTGGAATATGTGGACTAAACACAGGCTTCCAGGAGGAGAGGGGGATAATGGGCATGATCACAATTGTCTGGATGTGCTTTAAAAATTTGTATTAAAGGACTAGATATGTTCCCTAGCTTCATTGTACGTGAATGCTAAATCTGTACAAGTGATTGGTCGAGATTTTGTTTTCTGTTCGTAAGAGGATAAGCAGATACTGACATTCTGACTTTATACAGAGGAGACCACTCTTTCTGCCAAGACCCCCTTCCTACACGTGCAGGTAGTGGATCCTACTTTAAAATGCGATTATAATGGGGCAATGATGTAATGTTGAATGCAAGCCATTGAATATAAGTTGTATTTTATGGCTCCAGTTAAATTGCTCAAGATTTTTCTGCTGAGTTAGGGAAGATAGGAGGAGAAAGTCGTTTTAGAAAACAAAATATGAAGCGTCTCATTTTTTAAGATGTAGATGGTGTTTGCTTTGAGATTTAGATGTTTAAAGGAGTATCAAGAGGATGCTTCAGCTTTGGAAATGCCCGAGTTGAGCTGAGAGAGAAAATGATCAGCAGACAGCTCTTCTCCTGAGAGACTGTCGAGTCATCACTAAGAGTGACTTCTTTCCACTGCACTAACAAGATAATGGATTCTTCTAAGAGTTATCACGTCTTATTGGTTCTGTTTCTCTGGAGAACCCCGACTAATATAGTACTATTATCATGCCCATTTTCAAACAGACAAGGAGACTGAGCCTTTAAAAATGTAAAGAACTTGCTTGAGTTGACACAGCAAGTAAATTGTGAAGCAGGGATTGGAACTCAGGCCAACTGGATCCAGATCCTTCTTTCTTAGAGGTTACAGAAGGATCGCTTTCATGATTGCTTTTATTTTCTGCTCAGTCAGGGAATTCCAAATTGCTGGCCTTTTTAGGAAACATCTTTAATGCTACAGCCTGTGACTGTGACCCAGAAGGAAAGTCAAGAAGCTCGTATAAAGTAATTAAATCAATGTGTTATTTATTCATTGGATTGAATGGATATTTATTGACTGCCTGTGATCTCTCAGGCACCATGCCAGTCATTAGGGATACAAAGATGGAAAGGCCAGGGTTCTGTCCTCAAGGGGCCTGTCACACTGTCTAGGGGAGGCAGACATGAAAACAGCAGGTACACTCTAGAAGCTCTCTCGTTTCTGGAGTGAAATATGTACAAATGTAGTGAGAACATGGGAAAAGAACACATATTCTTGTTTTTCACACCTATTCCATGTATTTGTGTATATATTTTTTAATGTTTATTTTTGAGAGAAAGAGAGAGAGAGAGACCGGGTGCAAGGGGGGGGGGGGAGGGGCAGAGAGAGCCAGAAACACAGAATCCGAAGCAGGCTCCCAGCTCTCAGCTCTCAGCACAGAGCCCAACATGGGACTCAAACCCACAAACCGTGAGATCGTGACCTGAGCCAAAATCATGAGTCAGACACAACTGACTGAGCCACCCAGGCACCCCTGCATACATTTTTAGTAAGTAAAACAGAAACGTGATATATAGTTATACTCTGGAAAGTGTGGGTGGGTGTATACAAGCATGGTCTGTGTATGTATACATTTTTTTTTAATTTTTATTTATTTTTGAGAGACAGAGACAGATCACGAGTGGGGAGGGGCAGAGAGAGAGGGAGAGAGACACAGAATCTGAAGCAGGCTCCAGGCTCTGAGCTGTCAGCACAGAGCCCAAAGTGGGGCTTGAACTCACAAGCTGTGAGATCATGACCTGAGTCGAAGTTGGACGCTTAACCAACTGAACCACCCAGGCACCCCTGGTCTATGTATGTATAAAGTAGCATTAATTTTTTTCTTGCCTGGATACTCAAGGGATTCTTAATCTTTGAAGTTTAATGACATAACTAAAATATATAGCATTTTTTTTCTGGAATACATTGTGCCTTTTCAGTCTTTAGATTATAAAGAGTATAAAGATAACATTGTTCTGAAGGGAAAATCAAGAATTAAAGTGCATTGGCAGTTTTAAGTACTTAAGGAACAAGTGTCGAAACTTTGAGGCATTTCTGGAGGGTAGAGAAGAATAAGGAGAAGGGCCAGTGCATCCTTAGAGGCTAAGCAGTTTGAAATACGGTGACATTTTGTAGGATTCAGGGACTGCTCCCCATGCCAAAGATTCCTTCCCTCCAGCTTATAACAGTTCCTGAAATTATGTCAGTAAAATCTAGATGAAGGCGCTTTGCCCAATTGTGTTTTGTAGAATTTCATTATTTTGTGAAACATTAAATGATGTTCTAGGCAGGGAAATAGTTCCATAAGTAAACAAGGTTGGAAAATACTACAGCTAATACCCCACTTAGTAATTCATTACTCCTTCAGATAGTAAAGATCCTAGAAAGTCCCATAAGAAAAAAAAAATCTTTATTTATACCAGTACTTCCCACATTTATTTGACTACATAATTCTTTTTCTCACGGAATATTAGATTACGATATTATTTCTCTGAAGAATCTTCCTTTAAAATTCTGATGTATCTGGGAGAAGCTAATCAGTGATGCTGATTAATAGTAACATATTAATGATGTAATACAATAATATCTAAGCTTCCATGCATATTTACTGTACCCCAGGCACAGATCTAAAGTGGCTTTAATGTGTTATCTTATTTAAATACAGCAATCCTGTGACCTTCCTCATTTTACAGAGGAAGAGATTTAGGCTTGACAGGATTTACACACCTGTTTCCTGGTCACACAGTTAGTAAATGACAGAGCCAGGATTCAGGCCTTGGTAGCACGGTTCCAGAGACTCTGTTATTGGCCCCTTTTTCCACGCCAGCAAGCAGAGAGAAGCACCTTGCTGAGTCGGCGTCCTCATGGACAAGGACGGAAAGCAGTCAGAAGAGGAGGTTGTCCTTGAATGTTGGGGAGGAGCGGTGTGGTCAGAGTTCAGGAAGGAGGACTGTAGAAGAAAGTCAAGGGCGAGGGTGGTGGTGCACTCCACCCGCTTTCCAGTTTGGTCTGGAGGTGGCCTCGAACACAAGAAAAGAAGACACAAGAAATATGGTGGGGGGGGGGGGGTGGCCAAGAAAAGCAGAGTGCAGGTTAAATTAATCATTGCCTCCAAGTCAGCAGCAGTCTGACCAAAGATGAAAACAGGACAAGTCAAATCCCTTACAGGAAAAAATCACGGGGAGACAACGTCTGTTTTGACATGTCCTGTTGTAATGCCCAGTTCTGTGCAGTGAGACTCTTCACAGGCCCCATGGACACGGCAAATGGTATTGAGTCAGCAGATTCAAACAACAGAGACATTCAGAAAATTTTGCCCTTTTTCAGCTGTAGCTGAAAGTAGCATTTTGATGGAGTGTTTGTGGACAGTAACTACATTTGAGTATATAATATTCTTAACTCAGAAATGTTTTGGAAATATTGTTTTAGTGATGGGATAGGATAAGGAAAGATATACGCTATCATCGTGTTTTCCGTTAGTAGAATGTCAGTCCCTAGAGTGAGGGTGGAGCCCCTAGGGCTGTCCTATCGCTGGGAACCTGTCCACTTCGAATCTCAGAATCCTGTGTCTTCTGGGACAAGTCTCCACTCCTCCTGCCTCTCTACCTGATGTTACCCACACCTGTGCTTTCTCTCTGCTGCTCAGGTGACTTCCCTCTGCCCAGCTGATTTGACCTTGTACCATTCTAGGCCTCATTATGGAAAGACACTTGTAGCAAAGCCAGGCCATGGGGCCTCCTGGTTTTCATTCTCCATCATCTCCACTATACTACAGAGTTTTCTTTCCGAAAGACAGAAGTTAGAATTAACACAGCATGTCAGTGTCTTTTCAGGCTGATTTAAAAAGAAGTCTTTTTCCTAGACATCAGAAAGTTCTCTGTAACAAAAATATTTCCATGGCCTAGGAAATGGTCTCCTTACTGCAAGCAGTACTCGATGCAACAAAATTATAACAGAAAAAAAGATACGTATCATCTCTTGGATTTTCCATTATTGATATTTAACCTGAAATACCATCTTTACAACTTGATGGCAAAAACAAGATGGCCAGTTCACAAACCCCACATGAAAATTTGCATGATTCAGCCTATCAGTGATCAGAGAAAGAGCACACAAACCGATAAATTAAGAATTTAGTAGTAACAACAAATCTACTGGGGCTTCAACCTCCCTTAATTAAGAAGTCTTAAAGGAAGATTAGCATTTTGTGTTGATGTTTACCTCTGAAATTTTGAACAAAACAATGTCAGCAGAAGATACCCTAAGGAGCATTTTTGGAAAAATCCCAACAATTGCATAGAGCCACACAGATGAAATGAATTAATTAGCTTGGATAACACTATTTCTTCTAAAGCATCTGAAATAGACTCCTGAAACTCATAAAAACCCTTGTATTTTCTAGCATATGTGAGAGTTTAAGGGTGCCTCAGAGCCTACTTTGAAAGATTTGCTATGAAACTCCCTTGATAAAATGTACTGTTGCCAGAGTTAAAAAATAAAAAATAGAAAAGGCTGCCTGTAGTATTATCCAATTGTCAGTGTCTTCATAGAACTGGAAAGAGACTTTAGAGCACTTCTACACTATCTCTTTTTACCAAAGAGTGAACTGATACCTAGATTGGCTCTGGACTGAGCGAAGGTCCCGTAGCGAGCCAGGGCTAGACCCCAGATTGCTTCGAAGATGAAGTTGACCGCTTTTCCCACCCTACCTACCATGTTGCTTGGTTGGCATTGGACTTACTTTACAGTGTGAAATCAACTTTGTTGATTGAGATAAGAGCTCATAAGCGTATTCTCTGTACGACTTGGTTCAGTTCTTCCTACCTCCCTTTATAACCTACTAGCAATACTAATTAGTAAGGCAAACACTTTGACCTGGGTGCAGTGATTTTGGCCTAGACTGAAGAGACTGACAGAGTGGACGATTTAGGTTCCTTTTAGAAGGTTCTTCTTCTCCCTCCTTGCCTGAAACTTCCCTGAAGTGGCTTACCAAGAAGCAGTGAGCAAAAGGCTCCTGAAGAGATAATGTGAATGCTTTTCACTGCCTCCTTAAGTTCCTCTCGTTCGTGTCCGGCCTTCTCTGTCTACATCTTTGGAACAGAAGAGAAAAAGCGCAGGTGTGGAGTAACGAACATCCGGTAGAGAGGTAAGAGGAATAGAGACCTGTTCTGGAAGACACAGGATTCTGAGATTCGAAGGGGACAGATTCTCAATGATTCGATAGCCCTCCCTCCCCTCTCCATTTATACTGTAGGAACTGACACACCTTTAAGGGAAAACGTAAAATGGGATTATACGTTTATAATCCCATTGTGTACTTGGTTGCAGAAGGAGGCAGAGCTCTGAGTGAGACCCAAGATGATACTGAAACCAATGACAAGATGTCTTTTTCTTGATTCCATATACATATGTCCTTGTCCCAATATACAGTGACAGACTTGCCAATTTAAGTGATAAAATTTCAAATCCTGAAAGTTAACCTATTGTACTTGAGCAGTACGAAATTGCTGACTTTCAACTATATTTTACCTGTAAAAGGGCAATTTCATATGGCTTAAGTTAAGCAATAAAAATCAACAAATGAGAGCCTGTATGGGTGCAAAAACGTCTGCTGGCTGGTGCATATTAAACATTGTTAGAAACAAAAAACTAAAACGTAAACCATTTCCTTACCTTTGTCAAATGGCAAGCCAACAGGTAGTCTTACATTCTGCCAGAGGGATCATTGATTAATACAACCACTAAGTATGGAAATACTTAAACTTAGCATTTTTCACTTATAGATATTTATATCCAAGTAGTATACTGATATGTGAGTAAATATTTTTGCACAAATATGTTCATCGCAGCTTGTTTACAGCAGCAGAAATTTGGAACCAAATTGGCAGTAGGAAAATGGTATTGTTCTATATCCACATGACGTTGCGTTATATGGTGACTAAAATAATATTTACCATGGATTTTTAATGATACTGAAAAGTGTCTAGGATATAAGAAGGGAATAAAGTAACCAAACACCATAAAATACCTAGGACTACACCTAACCAAAGAAGTGAAAAATCTATACACTGAAAAGTATAGAATGTTTATGAAAGAAATTGAAGCAGACACAAAAAAAATGGAAAAATATTCCACTCTCTGGGATTGGAAGAACATGTTTTGTTAAAATGTTGATACTGCTTAAAGCAATCTACATATTCAGTGTGATCCCTATCAAAATAACACCAGCGTTCTTCACAGAGCTAGAATAAACAATCCTAAAATTTGTATGGAACCAGAAAAGATCCCAGATAGCCAAAGCAATCCTGAAAGAGGAAACCAGAGCTGGAGACATCACAATCCCGGGTTTCAAGCTGTATTACAAAGCCTTAATCATCAAGACAGTATGGCACTGGCACAAAAACAGACACTCAGATCAATGGAACAGAATAGAGAACCCAGAAATGGATGCAGAAACATATGGTCATTTAATCTTTGACAAAGCAGGAAAGAATATCCAGTGGAATAAAGACAGTGTCTTCAGCAAATGGTGCTGGGAAAACTGGACAGCGACATGCAGAAAAATGAACCTGGACCACTTTCTTACACCATACACAAAAATAAACTCAAAATGGATGAAAGACACAAACATAAGACAGGAAGGCATCAAAATCCTCGAGGAGAAAGCAGGCAAAAACCTCTTAGATCTTGGCCGCAGCAACTTCTTACTCAACGTGTTTCCAGAGACAAGGGCAACAAAAGCGAAAATGAACTGTTGGAACCTCATCAAAATAAAAAGCTTCTGCACAGCGAAGGAAACAAATCAAAAACTAAAAGGCAACCGACAGAATGGGAGAAGGTATTTACAAATGACATATCAGATAAAGGGCTAGTATCCAAAATCTATAAAGACCTTATCAAATACAACACCCAAAAAACAAATAATCCAGTGAAGAAATGGGCAAAAGACATGAATCGATATTTCTCCAAAGAAGATACCCAGATGGCCAACCGGCACATGAAAAAATGCTCTACGTCACTCATCATCAGGGAAATACAAATCAAAACCACAATGAGATACCACCTCACACCAGTAAAAATGGCTAAAATAAACAACTCAGGCAACATGTTGGTGAGGATGTGGAGAAAGAGTATCTCTTTTATACTGCTGGTGGGAATGCCACCCTGGAAAACAGTATGGATGTTCCTCAAATAATTAAAAATAGAAGTACGACCCTATGACCCAGCAATTGCACTACTTTATCCAAGGGATACAGGTGTGCTGTTTCAAAGAGGCACAGGCACCCCAGTGTTTATAGCAGTGCTATCAATAGCCAAAGTATGGAAAGAGTCCAAATGTTCATCGAAGGATGAATGGATGAAGAAGATGTGGTATACACACATATACACACATACATATACACACATACATACATACATACATACATACATACATACATACATACATACAATGGAGTATTACTTGGCAATCAAAACGATTGAAATCTTGCCATTTGCAATGACGTGGTTGGAACTAGAAGGTATTATGCTAAGTGAAATTAGCCAATCAGAGAAAGACAAATATCACATGACTTCACTCATATGAGGAATTTAAGATACAAAACAGATGAACATAAGGGAAGGGAAGCAAAAATAATATAAAAACAAGGAAGGGGACAAAACATAAGAGACTCTTAAATATAGAGAACAAACAGTTGCTGGAGGAGTTGTGGGTGGGAGGATGGGCTAAATGGATAAGGGGCATTAGGGAGGACACTTGGGATTAGCACTGGGTGTTATATATAGGGGATGAATCACTGGAATCTACTCCTGAAGTCATTATGGCACTGTATGTTAACTAACTTGGATGCAAATTAAAAAAATAAAAATTAAAAAAAAATTAAGTGAAGGAACAGTTCTAACCTCTTTCAGAAAGAAAAAAGGGAGGAATAAAGCAGTATCTGAATGATATATGTATCGTGATCTTAACTGTGTGTTAGCTAGGAAGAAAATACAACAAAACATTGACAGTGGTTATTTTCTTGGTACTTTTCATTGTATTATGCAATTAACATGTATTGCTTTTATAATGTGGGAGGACATTTAAAATAATTGCTTGCTGGACATCAATTTATAAAGTCAGGATATCTCTCTGGCAAAGGTTGCGTGTCTACACAGAACCATGGGCATCTGCGTTTCAAACTATTTTCCTGAAAGAGTTGGTGCTGAGAGTCTGGGGACCACGCAGAGAATTATGAATGGTGGTTAGGTTTATTTGAAACAGGCCTGAGCACCAAGTATAAATGCTTGTCTCTTTCAGTCACCTGTCTCTAGCAAATGAAAGTTTGGAGTATAGTTTGTTCAGCGTCTTGTTAGGTGTCTGCCCTGAGGACTCCAAACCATGTCTTTCCTTTCTGTATCCTCTTTACCTCGCACAGCACCTGGCAACAAGAAAAATGTTCCGTTCTGTCATTTGGTTTATTGAGTAGATTAAGTGGTAAAGAGCACAGTTTTGAAATCCTAAAAAAAAAAAAAAAAAAAAAAAAAAAAAATTGGACTCCTAGCTCCCTTAACTTATCAGCAGTGTGACAGTAGGCAGATTCCTTAACTTCTTGGTGCCCATTTGAAAATGACTTCATGGGGTTGTTGGAAGGATTAAATGCATTAATACAAATATACAAGTTCTAGAATAATGCTCAATAATGGGAGCAGCTGCTACTGCTTTTATACAGGACTGCCTGCATTTTAATGTTTTCTGAAAAAGAAAAGGTATCTGGGTTTTCAACAAACAACAACAACAGACATTGCAACACCAAACACTTTTAAGAGAGGGAAATTAGAACCCTTTTATTAAGAACAAATCTCAGGAGGGGTCCTTAGGTGGCTCAGTTGGTTAAGCGTCTGACTTCAGCTCACGTCATGATCTCAGGGCTCCTGAGTTTGAGCCCCCACTGGGCTTTGTGCTGACAGCTCAGAGCCTGGAGCCTACTTCGGATTCTGTGTCTCCCCCTCTCTGTGCCCCTCTCCCCTTCACACTCTGTGTGTCTCTCTCTCAAATATAAATAAACATTAGAAAAAAAAAAAAAAGAACAAATCTCAGGAAAAGGACTGTGGAGAAAATAGGGTTCTCTGAAAGCAATTTAACAGATTACTCCTGGACATTTCTGCTTCAAGTGACCCTCACAGTCCCGGGACTTACCTACTATGGGACCTCTCAAAAGTACTTCAAAGTTTCTTGGTTTTCTTTTGATTTTTGTAGCCATAGAAAATAAAAATCAACTACAGAGAACATAACTCTGTGGAGTAGAATTTCTTAATCTCATGACTTTTGCCCCCATCTCTTACGTTGCGGATTCCCTTAAATGTTACACGTGAATATTAAATGAGGGATGGCGGGTAAATGAATTAGAGTGTCAGGCAAACAGTTGATTCAACTTAATAAATGCTTATCCATTTTATTTTACCTCCTCACTTTCATTTCTGCTCATCTTTCTGCACCCCCCAGTTTCTATGTAGTTTTCATACATTGAACAGCGTTAACGTGTTTTTCATTAGGATTGGCATCCTTTTCCAAAAACTTCTCCAAAAGGCTGCAACTGAAAAAAAAAAAATGTATATATATATATCCTTTTGATATTCCTGCCATGAAAAAAGAGAAGAGGTGCTCTGAGAAGTTAATCCATGCAGTGAAAATATGAAGCCCTCAACCCTCTTCTACCGCAGGAAGTCTCATGGGCATTTCACTATGGTGTCTCTAACGTGGGGACAAATCCATTGACCCCTCTTAGGAGGGCTCCAGCATGCTGTCGGCTGAGAGGATTTGGCCCAAGAATATGGTGTTTTACTGAGGCAGACAAGCCACTGGACTTTGTTTGATGTGAGCCCCTCAGTTCAAAAGCATCCTAGTCTTAGAGGAGTGATTTCCTCTGAGACAGTCAGCAAAGAAACTTTCTTTGTCAGATATGTTCACTTTTCTTTTGGGTAATATTTGAAATAATGAGAAAGTTAGTGGTTTCAAGTGTATTGAGTAGCTTGGTGATTTACTTTCTATTAGCTAAGGAGTTGCTTAATATTGATCAAGCTTTTGCTAATCTGGGGATTATTCGGATCTGTTATACATACACACAGACCTTTCTTCTTTGACATCTGCAAGGTGGTAGGAAAGACAGTAAATTGAAAATTCCAAGACGGGGTTTTGATCCCAGTTGGGCCATTTATTAGGTAGGCGATCTTGGGTAGGACATTTATCTTCTCCAGGTCTCAATTCCTGTATAATTAAGTACAGATAATCACCAGGTAACTGCGATGGTTACCAGCAGTAGGTAAGATAAAATGTGTGAAAACTTTTTATAACCTTTTTAAGTCCTACATAAAGGAAGGTGAAGCTTTTAGGCCTTTGGCTGCTATCCTTATCTTAAGATTGTTTGTGAGTATAAGCTTTTGTTTTGTTTTCCTATGAAATGAGCTTAATCCTGTTGCTTAAGGAGATCTTACATTTTCATTTAACTGGGTGTTGTATGAAATCAGAATCACTATTTCTTCCCCTTGATTTCAGGTCTTAATATTTATTTCTTTTTATTTATTTGTTTTAGAGAGTGCATGCGAGTGCGAGAGGGAAAGGAAGAGGAAGGGGGTGTTGGTGGGGAGAGAGAGAGAGAGAGAGAGAATATCCTAAGCAGGCTCTGTGCACAGCACACGGCCTGATGCAGGGCTCACTCAATCCCATGACCCTGAGATCGTGACCTGAGCAGAAATCAAGAGTCGGACGCTCAACTAACTGAGCCACCCAGGCGCCCCTCAGGTCTTAATATTTAAATGGAAGTGATCTCTAGCAGATATAGCCACAACCCACCTGCGTTTTGATTGACTTTATCACTGGTTTCCATGTAACCTGTGCTAGGTAAAAATTTTAAAGCAGAATAGCTTTATAGTGTACATAAGATTTAAAAATGGCTGGTTCTGGGGCGCCTGGGTGGCGCAATTGGTTAAGCGTCCGACTTCAGCCAGGTCACGATCTCGCGGTCCGTGAGTTCGAGCCCCGCGTCAGGCTCTGGGCTGATGGCTCAGAGCCTGGAGCCTGTTTCCGATTCTGTGTCTCCCTCTCTCTCTGCCCCTCCCCCGTTCATGCTCTGTCTCTCTCTGTCCCAAAAATAAATAAATGTTGGAAAAAAAAAATAAAAAATAAAATAAAAAATAAAATAAAATAAAAATGGCTGGTTCTTATTTTGAAAACCCAAGGTTAATGGCATACTTCTAACTATGGTCGACTCAAAATTAGAAGTTGTAATATATCTCTAGATGTGTGTGGGGGTTGTTTTTGTTTTTTTGTTTTGTTTTTTACCACGAGCATATCATTTGTTTCTTAATCACTAAAAGCATCATGTTTTTTGTAAGTATAGGATAAAAATAAGAAGGGAATGTATTTTGGGGCACCTGGCTGGCTCAGTCAGTATAGCATGTGATTCTTGATCTCTGGGTTGTAAGTTCGAGCCCAACATGGGGTGTAGAGATTACTTAAAAAAAAAAAAAAATCTTTAAAAAGAAAAGGGAATGGGGCGCCTGGGTGGCTCCATTGGTTAAGTGTCTGACTTTGGCTTGGGTCATAATCTCATGGTTTGTGAGTTTGAGCCCCACATCGGGCTCTGTGCTGACACCTCAGAGCCTGGAACCCTCTTCAGATTCTGTATCTCCCTCTCTCTCTCTCTGCCCTTCCTCTACTTGCTCTCTGTGTCTCTCTCTCCCAAAAACAGACATTTAAAAAAAATTTTTTTAAAGAAAAGAAAATGTATTTTAAGATCTTTGCATAACATAGCATTGTGATAAAGTTTATACTTGGAGTTTTTCTAGAAATGACCTAATAAAACTTTTCCTTTTTCTGCATGAATCATCTTCCTCTGTATTTATAATCTTTCTTACAAGGAAACTATCAGATTAACCCATCATTTTTATTTCCTCATTGTTAAATAAACATACACGCTTTAAACTTTACCTGTGAATTATAGTTACTCTCCCTCTTGTAATTTATTTCGTTATTCTCTTCGGAGACCCCTTTGGGACACAAAGTGGCATGTAATTTCTGGGCGACTTGCTTTCTCTTCTAAGGACAGAGTACCTAACTCTAGGAGATTTATGTAAAATCAGTCTTAAAAACCTATATATACAGTTAATGATAATGCTATAATTTGTGTGATGTTATATTACATTATATTATTATATATCTGCTCAGCTTAGGGATGCAACCCCATAAAACTGAAGTAGAATGAAATCTAGTGAAGTTCAGGCAGAGCTATCCGATGCTTCCTCTTCAGTAAGATTTCTTCTATTTGCTTTCTGTTACTTGCTTTTAGGAGACTCATATTTAGAACTTCTGTTCTTATAAAAAAAGAGATAGCTTTATAATTACTATGTAAGAACTGTGAAGTGGAAAAGAATGCATTGGCAAGACATATTACAATTACTTTGTCATGCATCTGGTTATGTTGGCGTATTTGTTTAATTAAATTCCCTGCTAATTATAACTGTATGTACTTGTGTTAATTATTATTTGCTTAACACAGGAAACAGTGTAATTCTTTAAAGGAAAGCAACTCGCTTGCTATTTAAATTAAATTCCAATGTAATACGCTTTCTAAAATAATAGTAGTGACATTTTATTAGAATGGTGGTGGAAAAATATTTATCTTACTCAATGGAATTTGGACTCGCTAACATTCAACCGAGTTGTTTTAATGTCAAGTTGTAATTGGGAATAATAAATTTTAGAATATAAGGATCAGCATTATACCAAACCTACCCACACATGAAGGATAGATTCTCACCCTGCAGGGTAAACTTTCTCCATCATTCTGAAACTCCTTATCCACTATTCTAGAAGAGAGGAAGAGAATTAGTACTTGACAATGATTCTCAAAGGCCCAACAAGTGCAGTTTACTTTCTAATACGTTCTCTGAAACATTTGCTTAATGTCAGCCTGCCCAGGTCACTTGGTTTTTCATATAGTTAGAGGTTTTCTCCAGCTTGCAAATCTTTATCACTAGAGTGAAAATAAGATTCCCAACAGAGTTGGGTCTTTTCTCTTTCACTCTTTCCTCTTCTCTCAGTTTGAAGCATTTGCTCCTTCCTCTTTAAGTTTCCCCTTCCTCCCACTGTTTTTCAAGCGCCAGATATTTTTTTAAAATTTCTCCCACTTACTTGTGATGTGCTGGGAACTCTATTTACAGAACTGTCCCCTTTCATTGCATGCTTGGAACTATGCAGAGAGCTTGATTCTTCTCTTTTGTTTCATTTAGTTTTAAAATTAATTTCTTTCTTTAAAATACTTAAAATTTTTTTGGCAAGGTATTCTTTGTTTTCTCTCCCTAATTCACATCAAAAACTTTCTTTTCTTATCTCAAGAGCTTTAGCTTTGGCTCCGGACAGAAATGGATTTAAAGTATGCCTCCTCAGGTAAATTGCCAATTATCTGTGAGTCAGGATCTTTATTTATAAAAGGGGGCTCTCAGTGGTATCTGCCTTATAGGGCTAGAGAAGAAAAATCAAATGACATATGTAAAGCACCTAATTTATTTATTTTTTTTTATTTTTTTTTCAACATTTATTTATTTTTGGGACAGAGAGAGACACAGCATGAACGGGGGAGGGGCAGAAAGAGAGGGAGACACAGAATCGGAAACAGGCTCCAGGCTCTGAGCCATCAGCCCAGAGCCCGAAGCGGGCTCGAACTCACGGACCGCGAGATCGTGACCTGGCTGAAGTCGGACGCTCAACCGACTGCGCCACCCAGGCGCCCCAAAAGCACCTAATTTAAACTATCACGAAGGTTAGATAATGAACCTTAGTTGGCAAAATGAAAAATACTGCATTGTTTTTTGAGAGGGATTCCTTGTCACTATTGGAAATTTGTATTAGGCTCACAGAAGGTATTATGTCTTAGCTACGTGATAGCACTAACGAATTCCCTAAAATTTGATGCTGAAGTCAGGACAGATGTTCAGTTCAATTCAACAAATGCTTTTTGATCGACTGCCATCTTTCCAGGCACCGAACTGTGCCTGAGAGGAGAAGGGCAAGGCCCCTCTTCTCAGGGAACCGTGGTCAAGTGAAGGAGTCAGATCGGTAAGTGGATAATTTCAAAATAGTGTAATACACGCTATGGGAAAATACAGAGAACAAGCTATGGGAACACAGGAAAGAGGGTATCACATCAGAGGCATTTAAGCGGAGTAACTGGGCAAATGGGAATGCCGTTCACCAGATGATGGAATACGGCAGGAAGAGCAGGGGTTTGGGTTGAGAGAGGAGCTACCGATCACATTTTGAATCCGAGCGTCCTCCGTGTCGTGCTGGTGGAGATGGACAGCAGGCAGTCGAAATTTTGTGTCCGAAGCACTAGTCGTAAATTTTGTATTTAGTGGTATATAACGTGACTTGAAGCTACTGCAATAATGATAGTGAAGGTGGGCATACGAAGTAAAAAAAAAAAAAAAAAAAAAAAAAAACAGAAACAAAAACAAAAGGTAGGTGACGGCTGTTTCAGGTTGGATGGAAGAAATGTATGTCGCCGAAGAGATCAAAAAGGAGCAGTCAGGGGAGAAGGAAAAGGGAAGTGTACAAGGAATGGAAGAATAGCCACGTGTCTCCTTCCTGCGTGAGGGGGCCATTTCAGGCAACAGTATTGGATGGCGTGAAGACATCAGACCCGATGAGTGCTACCAAGAGATCGCCTGTTACTTTTCAGGCAAGCATGTTCTGTGAGAGCCATTCAGGAGGGGTGAAGCAGTACCGACTGCTAGTGTAGACCGCTCTAAAGAAAACTTGGAGGGGAGAAGAGAGTGGGTTCTGTCTCCTTTGGAAAGGCAATGGCCAGTCGAGGGTAACATGTCAGAGTGTAAACTACTCTCAGCTTAGCTGTAGCCTGTAACTTCCTGTCCTTTTCCTGTGTCAACAAAGGAGAGGATCCTACCGTCTCAATCCTCTTGGACATTGTCTCCAACAGCATGAGTTAACGAATAGCCACGGAATGTTTTTCCAGCGCAAGTTGAGAGTAATTGAATAGATTTGGACTTTAAAGCTGCCATGAAATAAGTTTTGGTGCCACTGACAAGCCTTCACATGAATATGATTTGTGAAGAAATGAATTCAGGATGAGTGACCAAGGGGGATTGTAATCTTGGACTAGGGTAAAGGGCAAGAATGATCTGTAAGTGAAGTAGCAATTAGAATGTAATTTTAATTTGTTTTTAAAATTTTTCTTTCTAGAATTATATATGTTTAAGAATTCAGCTATGACTCGGGGCACCTGGGTGGCTCAGTGGGTTAAGCGTCCAGTTTAGGCTCAGGTCATGATCTCATGGTTCATGGGTTTGAGCTCCACGTCTGGCTCTGTGCTGACAGCTCGGAGCCTGGAGCCTGCTTCAGACTCTGTATCTCTCTCTCTCTCTCTCTGTCTCTCTCTTCTCTCTCTCAAAAATAAATAAATGTTAAAAAAAAATTAAGACTTCAGCTATGACTCCGGCAACTTCCATCAGTTGGTGATAATAAAATAGATAAGTTGCAACTTCAGTATTTTTAGGGGAGGCATGAAAACCTGATGGTAGGAGGAGGATCTTGAATAAGTTTCCAAACTGAAAAAGAACACAGGGGCCCAGTAGCTTCCTGTCTCGAAAATAATGTTGCTTGTCTTCTTTCTATCAGCATATTTTACTTTGCCTTTTATGGATCAATATATCATAATATATAGACAGTATTATGGGAAGCGGTTCTTTTCAAAATTGTCTTTGTTGTGTCCTAATAGAAAATTCTGCCTTGTGGCATGTCTGCATTGCTAGAGAAGACAGCCCAAATGCATCTTCTCCAGCAACTTGTAAACAAGATGTCTTACGTTGATTAATTACTGATGAAAATCCTGAATGATTAGCACCTTTTACATATACAAGCATCATGCCTGGCCCCGGTGGGAAACTAACTGACTCTAAAGAACTAAGTCTCAGCCAGAGGTATAGAAGTTGCTGTTTGCAGCCTCTAGAACCACAGTGGTTGTGGGGGTGGGAGCAGCGGTAATGACTAGAACTAATAAATCACCTGTATCCGGCAGTTGTACTGTCATAATTCACAGTGACTCTACCTCTAATCAGCAACATATTTTACTACTCCCAAGACACCCACAAAGTTACATTACATGACTGACTCTTCACACACTCTAGCCTTAATCGTAGGGCTCCCGTAAAGTCATGAGACTGTCATCTTTATGACTTCATGTGAAGGGTTCCAGGGACACTTCCACGTCCACAAGTTCTTCTCCCATGAGTCTGCTACTGCACTTGAACTCTGCTACTGGAGACTTACCGACTTCATGTATTGTTTTCATTTGCTTATCATTCATTCGTCCACTCAGCCATCAGGTATTTATTTGTCGCATGTCTTCAGTGCGTGTCACTTCTTCCTAGGCACTCTTAAGAGATAAAGGTATGATTCCTTGTCAAGGGAAGAGGAGACGAAAGTCGCAGTTTCTCTCCTGTAGGAGAGACATGGAATGAAAGGTGATGCGACACATACATTAAGAAGTTTAAATAAAATGTTGTGGCAGTTCAAAGAGGGCTAGAAATACTTCTGGCCAAGAGATTTAGGGTATACTGCCTGGGGGGGATGACATTTAGGCTAGATGTCAAGGATGAGGAATATCCCCCATGCACCACATTTAAATTTTCTTTCATCCACAAAGTAGGCATCTTATTTATGGATATCTTGCACGGTGCTTTGGTTATATAGAAGTGTAGTGAATGTTTGAAATGAATGTTCTCCAATCAAATGTGTTTTACCCCAGGATAAAAGTAAGTGAGGGGAAATCTTGAGGCACACTTTTTTGCCTTTTTCAAAGGTGGTCTCAGCTAAGGCACTCAGGATAAAGTCTAATTGGGAGGTAACACGAGGGTAGTAAATAATCAAGTGCTGAGGAAGATGGCATAATTTTGAGGAGATAAACTCCAAATGGAGGGGCTTATGGTCAGTAGCTAATAAATGAACTTCTCGAGTATAGTCTTTCTCCCCAGAGCAGTTTTTGTGAAACGCCTACCCAATTCCTTTGTTACCCTACCTTCCCTATGACCCTTCCACACCTTCTGCGTATCTTCATTGAAGCTTGCAAGATCTGGCCCTGTGCCTGCAGCTTCTTCTTTTGCTTTGCTTTGCTTTGCCTTGCCGTGCTTTAAATCTGTGCCTCTCTCATACCCAAATGTTGCACCATGGTCTGGCTTCAGTATCTGCTGTCCTCTGATGAGTCTTTCCTGAGAACTCATGTCTCCTCCCTTCCTTTTCCACTGTACGCGGCATATATCTGTGTCACAGAATCTCTGGTATTTAATGCGCGCATGTGTTTTCCTCTTACTAGATAGTATAGTTTTTGAGAACAAAAAACATACCTTTATCTACATATCCCCAGTCACTAACACTATCCCTGATACATAGTTATTGCTCAGTAAATACGAGTTGGAGAGATAAGGAGACGTGTAGGCGAATGAACAGCTTTGTCCTGAGCTGACCCTGTGTATACCACCCCAGTTCACAAAACCCATTAACTTTGGTAAACCTGTGGGCCACCATCTAAGGCCTGAGCCACATAAGTCTCTGGACAAGGTATCGCAAGCAGAGCTAATGTAGGGAAACCCAGAATGTGATTTTCAGTATGGTAATTATTTATCTCTCATGGGCAGATGTAAATATCATTTAATGTATCCACAGATTACTGGATTTTATTGGCTCCTGAATGTGTCATAATTAAGTAACTGCTTCTGACTCTGTAGTCAAGATCATACCATTTAAAAAATTGAACATAATTACCTGCTATGATCACTTAGATAAAATATTATGGCTTATTTTACATTTCAATAATGCACATGATGGAGCTCTTTCAACATTTACCAGCATCCTGGATCTCAGCTAATTCTTCAACAGAAGTTGTAACTGACTTTACCACAAGTCATAGGGTTATTTTTCGACCTTTCGCACTAGGATCATTCCCATGCTGTCTGATCACTCTTCATGGAAGAAAGATGGGAGCGGGTATGTCTAATGAGTGGAGTCTGAAGGTAAATTAAGTGGCTGACAAGCAGTATGCCAATTCAGTTTGCTTTGGGATCCTATGTGTGTTTAGTGAATACTTGTTGACCAGTTCCTTTGTCTTGGTCCAAAGATTTTCAGAAGTTTTGCCCATAACCGACAGTGTGCGAGTATGCATACGTAATACTTACGTACATACACATATATATTACTGCATACAGTATATTCTGGTATTTTCCCTTCTGCTCGGTCCTATTCCATACTATATCAATCACTTCCATGTTGGTTACGATGCGGTTTGGAAAACACTGCTTTAGTCGTTATCAGTAACCCAGATTAAGCGGGTACGGAATTTGGCCTCTACTCCCAGAAAAGCCTACACCGACATGCATTGTACCAATACTGAGGGGTGGGGATGACCATGGATGTGTTGTATGCAGGATCGTACACAACTTCTGTCAACTGACCGTCTTTTTTCTTGTTTCGTTCAGCCTCATTTGCAAATGTTCCTTGCTTAGTTGCAAACTATCACGGGTCTGTTTGGGGCAGCCGATGAGTAATCTGGTGAATGGGAAGACGAACTGAGGGAAATTACTTACTTTCTGCGTTCGCTCAGGCCACCTTTCGTCTTAACTCCCTAGTTAGAAGACATCAGTAATGGTTCTGTCTCCGCAACTCATCCCTAAATAAAATTAATTGGAAACTAGATAGCTCCCTAATAACCATGCTTGTTTTTGCATAATAGAAGGAGAAAAGGATTAAATTCTTTGTTCTAATTAATAGGAATGAAAATAGAATCACAATCCATGGTAGGGCAAAATGAGAGAAAATACGGCTTGTAAGTAATTTTCATGGTTGTTTAGGAATAATTGTTTCATTATTGAGTTAATAGGTTTTACAAACAGCTCCTATTTCCATATCATATTTCTGCAGTAGCTCTTCATTGCGATTGCCTAGGCGGAAGACAGGACGCTGTTTTCAGTCCATCACTTGTCTAAAATATGAGTTCCGAAGTAGTTAGGGGAGGGGCATGCAGCAGGAAAGAGTAAGGTATAGGAGGGGATCTAGGGGGTCAGACTGAAATCAGTTGATTAATAAGACAACAAAAATCATTCACCGGCTTGTTTCAAAGGAGACTCTTATTATTCTGGAGAGAAATTAGACATCAGATCCCTCATAGGCCCCAGGCTCTGACATGTGTTTTATAATGACAGTTAATTAGATACTGTCTGCAGCAATCATAGGCTGTCATTTCTAATACATTTCTGGGAAGTTGAAGGACAGGAGAAGTCACCCCCTCCCCATCTTCCCCCTTCCCGTAACTGAAATCGCTTGCCAAAATTAACTATGAATATATGAGGCACAAGTTCAACAATTATACAGCCGTTCTGCACATTTATGTTTCCTACTTGGTATGTGCTCTGCATCCCAGGCTGTGCCGGGCTTGCATTTTCCAGAGTTGTTACTGAAGCCTTGGTAATATTCAGGAGCATCTCATGCTGCAGTCTCTAACACCTGGTCTCATGGAAGATGCCACTTAGAGTTGCAGCTTTACATGTTAGAACGCAAAGAATCTTTCATGCTGTTAAACTACTAGAATCCCCCCCTTTTTTTTTTACTAAAGCAGAAACTGCAGTGCATTAATTAACATGATTTATTCTTAGATATATAAACCTTCAATTTGGAGAACTCCTACAGTAGGACCTAATCTAAAATTTTAATGCCCCCTTTGGTTGAACATCATTATAACATGGCAGTGAAGTATAACATGAGAGAAACCGGGCCGTGAGGCAGAAACCTTCCTTGCGATAGCTTAGAATCATAAATTGTTAAGATTTTAAGAGACCTGACAAATGATGTAATCCGCAGTCCAGTCCCTTTGCTTTATACGCAGAGACATTTGAGGCCGAGAGTGCTAGAGTAAGCCTGAGCTGAAACTCCGTTCTCCTGACTTTTCGGCTGCGGCTCCTTTCTCTTTACAGCTCTGCTTCCTGCCTTATTATCTGGGTGACTTTGTGCAAATCACTAAACGTTTCTGACCTTGAGTTTTCTCATCTGTAAAATAGGCATAGAAAAAATGACTTCCTCGTAGGGTTGCAGTGAGCATAAATGGAGGAGCTCCTCCACAGTCTGTAGGACCCTGGGCAATCTTACTTTGTCCTCTGCTTGCTTTTTTTTTTTTTAAATGTTTGTTTATTTTTGAAAGAGACAGAGCACATGAACAAGGGAGGGGCAGAGAGAGAGGAGGACAGAGGGTCTGAAGCGGGCTCTGTGCTGACAGCAGAGAGCCCAAGGAGGGTCTTGAACCCACAAACTGCGAGATCTTGACCTGAGCTGAAGTCCGACGCTTAACTGAGTGAGCCACCCAGGCGCCCCTGCTGTCTGTTTGCTTTTCTCACATGTCGTGTTCACCTTGCGCATGCCTAGACCTCACAGACACCCCGCTGAGGGGCAGGAGAAAGCTCGCCAGAACTTTCTGGTTGAAAACTGTACTCCTTAACAGGTGACCCACTAAGTTTCCGGTTCCTGGTTAGGGACATGGTCGGTCAGGTCAAGTGCAGAAATTGAATCTTTTTCCACTGCAGGTTCTCCTAGCCAAGGTCCCTAGGGTGGTGGTTTGTAAGCATAGCAAAGTAGGAGTGCCCTAGAGGTTCTCCTAAAGGTATAGATTGCTGCTCCCATCCTGCTTCTCTCCTCCTGTCAACATGCCCCCCTGCCCTCCTGAGAAAAAAACATAATGCAGTAGGTTTGGAGCGGAGCCTTCATAGTCGTACGATTGCTAGGTTTTGTTTTACTTGTTTTTGCTTTTTGAACTCCCTAGCTGGCTGCCTGGGAGATGCTGCTTACCAAGGCAGATCGTATCCCAAAATGTGCTACCTTCTACGGCAACTAAAACCTCTGGATACTTTCTTGTGGTTCTAATTAACTTCTACACTTAAAATTGTTTTTAATGTTTATTTATTTTTGAGAGAGAGAGAGAGGGCACACGTGTGCAAGCAAGTAAGGGAGGGGCAGAGGGAGATGGGGACACAGAATCCGATGCAGGCTCCAGGCTCTGAGCTGTCAGCACAAAGCCCGCGGGATGTGGGCCTCAGACCCACGAATCGGGAGATCATGACTTGAGCCAACGCCAGATGCTTAACCTACTTGAGCCTCCCAGGTGCCCCTTAACTTCTACATTTTAGAAGCTGGTAGCATAAGTCTTGGAGGCACTGGCTTTCCCTTCCTTGCTCTTATCTACTCCTACACCCACAAAGGTGCTGTTCCTGCTGTCCACCCTCCCACCCCAGTCTGCCTCCATTGCACCTGCAGCCCTTCCGACCTCGATGGACCTAAATAGCAGGTGGCCAGTGTCCGTGAACGAAGGTCTGCTGTCCACTACCGGTAGGGAACATGTTTGAGATTTGTTCTGTTTTATGGTTGTGGTGGCTTTAATCTCCCACACCCACCATCCGAGTAACAGTGCTGAGTTTACAGTGAGCCACTGCCTTTTACAGCTGGTCTCCTCATGATTAAAGATAGATTTTCAAAACACGTGGCTGGGATTAAGGATACGATGTGTGATGTTGAGTGATTATTCTCTGTGCAAAATAAACTGGTTATCAGAAAGCTGATTAAGCCGTATTCTGGACCTCATTGTATGATTCTCCACCCGGTGAGATAACCAGCCCCGGGGCAGAGTTGGAAAGGGTACAGGAGTGCAGACCACCAGCACCCCTGAAGACACAGCCTGATACCTTGAATTATTCTCAGGCGTGAGCAGAAAGCATATGCTTAGTCAATTCCATATGTGCTACTATAATGGTTCACTTGCTTTCCAAATGAATACGGCCTCCTTACCAGCTGTGGACTCCTAATGTTTGCAAAGGTTTAAAAATATTCCATTAGGAAGTAGAATGATATTGAAATTATATATGTATAGTATATATACATATATAATTAGCTTAGCTAGGGCCCAGCACATAGTAAGCATTCAATGAATGTTAGCCCCAGTAGAAGTTATTGCTCTTATTCTTATATCATTGCTGTTTAATTCAAGTTATTATTGCTAATCAGTGACATATTGTCCATGGATATTAAGCATAGAAACTTGAAGGGATATAACTTTTCTTATTAAAAAAGAAAAAAGAAATTTTAAAAACCCACTTAGTTCAAGCCTAACTTCTTGTTCTATTTGTGTGAATTATAGTATTTGGTCCTTAATTTATGGACATTAATTCTGAGTTCCGATTTCCACTGGATTTAGTGAATTGGGTGTTTTTAGGTGAGTTAAGTGGGATGTATGAGGCTCATCCCTGGACCGATTTCAGGAATCACTTGAGGTTTATGGAAAACTCACGATGTCCATTCAAAGCTTGTGGTTCTTTTTCCCTGAAGGTTCTAATCCTGCACCGAACCTACCCGTCCCCACTAGTTGAATAAATAATGTTGAAAATGTAGTTGACCTGACTAAGGTCTGTTACCTCCAGCAGTGACTCAGACAAACGGCCGTAAGTGGAGCATTGCCTTTATGTCAGGCCTTCGGGTCTGCTGGTTTTAAGAGGGTTCATTAGCTCTTCACAGAGTCATAATTGTGGCAGTTTTTCTAAAAAGGCAAACAATATTTTACATTGTTTTCCTTTGTTTGGCACGTCAGAAATTCCAGTTTTCTTCCAAATTCTTTACTGTGTCATGCCACATGCCACAGTTTCTTCACATCTTTAAACTGCAATGTGCTTACCCTTTGGGGAAAAGTAGAAATCCATTTGGATGAAATGCACAGCCTCCATGTGTGAGGCTTTTGTATAAATTGGAAGAGTGTACATTGATCAGTCTTTGCCTACATTGCGGCGAAATGGCTTCAAGCCACATTTTAGGCCATTCAGTAACATAGTCAATTAGACCCACAGAGTGATCCGAAAACTCTACTTGCTTAAACTGAGTACACAATGTAGCACTGTCCTTGCACTTTTGTCTTGGCTTATCACCTTTAATAAAGTTAGACAGGAAGACTGATTTTCTCCACACAATATCCAAGAAAATAAGACATCTTTTTCCCTGTCCGTGTCTCTCGTGAGGCACCCATAATTCCACAAACTTGTTCATTCATTTTTCTGTTGTGTGTCCTAAGTCCATATATAAAGGAGATAGTAGATTTGGTATGGGGCCCTCAATACAGGTAAGTCATGGCTATAGACCATTTGAGATGTTCTTTTTTTTTTTTTTTTAAGTTTATTTATTTTGAGAGAGAGGGAGAGAGTGCCCACAGGGGAGAGGTAGAGAGGGAGAGAGTGAATCCCAAGTAGACTCCACACTGTTAGCGTGAGCCTTGAACTCACAAGCTGTAATGTTGAGCCAACGTTAAGAGTCAGACGCTTCAGGCGCCTGGGTGGCTCAATTGGTTAAGCGTCCGAGTTCAGCTTAAGTCATAATCTCGCGGTTTGTGAGTTCAAGCCCCACACTGGGCTCTGTGCTGACAGCTCAGAGCTGGGAGCCTGCTTCTGATTCTGTGTCTCCCTCTCTTCTTTCTTCCCCTCCCCTGCTTGTGCGCACACACTCTCTCTCAAAAATAAATAAACTTAAAAAAAAAAAAAAAAAAGATGCTTAACCGGCTGAGCCACCCAGGAGCCTCAGCCATTTGGGATGTTCTGATGTCTATAAATGAACAACTCAAATTTGGCAATCTTGAAACATCAGAAAAGGATTCCTAGGAAGTACGGAATTAGGCCCAGTGCCAGAAGAAAACGACATCATTAGTTCAACTGAAGGAAATACATCTGCTCTTTGCTTATCGTCTTCGTGAACTTAAGGTTTTTTAGACATTTGTGGATATTCTGTGGATGAAAAGCCTGAGGAAATCAGGCAAAATAAAGCAGAGCTCTATTCTAGCCAGGCTGGAAAGCTCGGGGAAGTGGAAACTTCAAACTGGAAGTACAATTTGAAAGGAATAGGTTAGTCACCTGAGGAAATTGAGTTTTTTGGTTTCTTTTTTCACTGCCTGTTTACTGATTATAGTCTGTTTTCTAATTTCATCCTCTGGTGCTAGGAATATAAATGGCGGTGTCTTCGTGTTCTTGTTCGGTAAAGCAACGATGTGTGGTATCCTCCTTATAGGCTAGTCTTCTCCCTCCTTTCCCGATGCTCACTGCACTGACTCCATTTGTACCTTAGTTTCGCTTCTGTGTTAATTTATTCAGTCATCTTTCGGGAGTGAAGTGAACATCCTGTCTCTTGTTGCACACCCTGGGCTTGTGTTACCCCAAGCCCAGTGTCTTTACGTGGAAAAAGAGACCACCAAAGAAGGCTAATTGACCGTTTTGTGAGTAGAAGGACTACAAAAGGTGAATGAGGAGTCGAGTTCCATTGTGAATGTGGACAGGACTCATTAATCCTTGTCTCTAATATTGCAGATCATGTGTAAAGTATGACAAATATAAATCATATTTGATTTGTATCCTCTTAAATCATCAGCATATTATTTTTTAAGAGTTATCAAATGCTCCAGAGCTAATATTTGGCTCAGAGTAAGCCTATTCATATGCCAAATAATTTGGATTAAGTTCAGAAACCTAGTGCTTTGGGTCTTCAGATGGGGGTTCTTAACAAACTATGATTTTCTCTATTTCTGTATTGCAAGGTATGGGCCACAGATTTGTTCCCTGCTTTACTGATGCCCTCTGAATTGCTTTATATATAAGAATACTCAATGTGTAGCTCACTACCATGTTAAAAGTAGGAAACAAAGTTGTCTTGTGACAAGAAGGCCCTTTAAGTCTTCTGGAAAGGAACCACAGTGAAAACAAAAAAGAGCACAAGCTTTAATTTTGTTCTAAATATAGGACCACTTGAGGGTCAGGAAAGTTACTTAATTTTCATTTTGAGACATTATTTTATTATTATCTTTTGTTATTTATGTCTTTATATTTAGTCTGCTAAAATTATAGATTTAAAATGTTTTTACCAGGGTCTTTAATGATGCCTGTTCCCTATCAAGGAGAATCCTTTGCACATAGTATTTATCAGAATTTCTACCAAGATTAACAACCATGTACATGTTATTCCTTCTTCTAGGCCACTGCTTGTTCTGTCGAGAATACGTACACAGTTTTTTGGTTGTTGTTGTGGGGTTTTTTGTCAATTAACTTTGCTTTCACAGATAAATCTCCAGAAGATATTATCAGGAAACCTTGTGTATGGATTGTTTATTCAGGTCTGAATCATACAACCTGAGGATCTCTTTTTGACCTCAGTGTATAATCAAGATACTTCCTACAGAGGGTCATGTGAGAAGTTGTTACTCTACAGCTGAAAAATGCTTTCGCATTCTGGGTAAATTTCGTCCTGAAGAACAAGGCAGTACTGTGGTTATTGATGGAATTGGGGATGGCCTCATTTGGAGTTACATTAAGAAGCAGATGAGTAGTATAGATGAGAGATCGTGGCATGTGATTGCAAATGCAGACTTTGGAAACCATCCTGTCTTGGTTCACATCCTGGCCTAGTCATTTATTAGTTGTGTGACCTTGAGAAAGTCACTAAACCTGTTTTCATTTTCCTCATCTGATTATCGGGGAATGGCAACAATAGTACCTACTTTAAAGGATTGTTGTAAGGATTAAGCATGTTAATATATATGAGGTTTAAAATTTTTTTTTTAATGTTTATTTATTTTTGAGAGAGGGAGGGAGGGAAGGAGCAGGGGGAGAGCAGAGAGAGAGGGAGACACAGAGTCAGAAGCAGGCTCCAGGCTCTGAACTGTTAGCACGGGGCCGACGTGGGACTCAAACTCACAGACCACGAGATCATGACTTGAGTCGAAGTCATAACACCCAACCGACTGAGCCACCCAGGCGCCTCAATATATATGAGGTTTTTAGACAGTCTCTGGCATATGACTAATACAGATCCTATGTAACACCTTCTCTTGCCTTGATTCATTATGGAGGTTGTCTTTGTACCATACTTTAACTGGATGATATTCTGTTCTCTGTGGAACTACATCTCTCCCACACGTCTGCAATTTTCAGCCTAGGTATCTGTTAAAATCACCCTTTACTTTATCCTTCATTATAAAAAAAAAAAAAAGAAAGAAAAGAAAGCATCCCTGAAGGGCTTATAAAAGCATTATTGATTGATTGATGAAAATTGCAGACTTTCTTCCTGGTATTGTGCTCTGATGAAAACAAAGGAAAGGTCCAAAGTGTGGAGAGTAAGAGTTTTAACCTAAGTTGTCTTTCGTCCTGTTCTGGCTCTTGTTTCTGATTTAAGGGCATAGTTAATGAGAAAAAAATATATATGAACCAAGTCCCCCGTGATTCTCTTTTTAGGGTATGGAGAAAGTCAGAAGTTTACGGACCACTCACTGTCCTCCCACCACTATTCATGTGGGAAGCCGTAACCTACCTACAGTGTCAGAGTTGTTACCCTTTCATTCATTGTGTCACATGGTGGAGACAATGCCCAAGGACAATGCCTTATGGAATCCCTTATTAGTCTGTAATGTGACCTCTGCCATGTGGGTTTTTTCTTTCCATTTAATTCTGCTAAAATGCTAACAGCCTTTCCCTTCTGATTTAGCCTCACATGGGCTGCACGAGAGACTTTTAAGTAAATTGTTACAGTGTTAATTAAGATTTCATGGTCAGGCTCTATTCTGTAATAGGTATGATAGGATTTGGCCTCCTCTGTATCGTCAAATAAGCAATTCAAACATCCTTATGATCTTTCCTGGTGCCTTAGAAGATCTGATATAATGGAGGGATGATGAAGCTATCAAACAAATTCTATTGATTCATCTTTGTGAGTGTAATTCATAGATCAGTAAGTACCTTGGAGGCAAAATTACCTCTGGAGTTGAAATTTCCATTGCAGAGTTGCATTCGAAAGGTGATTTTGTTTGGGTAGGCCACAGGGTTTTGCTTTTAAATACTGTAAAATTTATATCTACTTGCCATCTTCATTGTATAAGTGAGAGGTTTAAATACTACGCAGTTTATTTCCCTGTCTATAAAAATGAGGGGCTTTTTAAATGGCTTTCCCAATACTGCTAAGTCTTATTTCTGCTGTATTGCTAGGTGAGAAGTGTAGATTTATGGTACTATGAAAACGAAGAGTGAGGGGGAAAAAGAGAAGGAACAGATAACTCAGCAACTCTGTTTTTGGAACGTTTCAGACTCAGTAGGTCTGTTTGGGAGATTACAGTGAGTGATTTGTTGATATGCAGATCAGAGGGCTTATCCTGATTATTTGTGGGGAACAGAGCAGTGTGTTCTGGTAGGTTGAGAAGAGCAGACATTGGATGCTGAAGGGATGGGTGGGTTTTTTGTTGTTTTATTTCTTAGTGTTTATTTTATTTTTGAGAGAGAGAAAGAGACAGAGTACGAGCAGGGGAGGGGCAGAGAGAGGGGGAGACACAGAATCTGAAGCAGGGTCCAGGCTCTGAGCTGTCAGCACAGAGCCCGACGTGGGGCTTGAACTCATGGACCACGAGATCATGACCTGAGCTGAAGTTAGACGCTTAATCCACTGAGCCACCCAGGCGCCCCAGATGGGTGTTTTGTGAGAGTTTTTTTGGTGTTTTTTGTTTGTTTGTTTTAGACAAGTGGTATTAGCATGGAACTAATGGTCACTGATGGTTTTTTACAACTAACGATGTTTTTATTTCTAGTCATCGCACAGTACCCCAAATGCCTTAACATTCGCATTCACAGCCTTCCTCCTAAAACCCTTCATTTTCTTCATATTTGAAATAATTTCTCCTTCTCATAATTGCTTAAGAACCTAGAGAAGCTACACTTTATAAATTTGGAAAAGGGAAGCATTAATGGTATCAGGAGCCTCAGAGATGTGATGGGCTTGGGTGCTCAAAAACTGGTTTTAAGAGCTTGCCGTTAGGGGCGCCTGGGTGGCGCAGTCGGTTAAGCGGCCGACTTCAGCCAGGTCACGATCTCGCGGTCCGTGAGTTCGAGCCCCGCATCAGGCTCTGGGCGGATGGCTCAGAGCCTGGAGCCTGTTTCCGATTCTGTGTCTCCCTCTCTCTCTGCCCCTCCCCCGTTCATGCTCTGTCTCTCTCTGTCCCAAAAAAAAATAAACGTTAAAAAAAAAAAATTTAAAAAAAAAAAAGAGCTTGCCGTTAAACAGATTTCTCCCTAGGCATATATTTTTTAACTCCCCTTTTATGTTAATAGAGACAACGTCTTGCTTGGACTTAGCAACTGTCCCAGATTTACCAGGAGTCTACGAATTACTGTCAGTAATTCTCAAGAGCAAGGTCTTGTTTTCATTTTGGAGCATAGTAGTGTCCAGAAGACTCCCATGTTGGGCTGCAATGGCCCAGTTTAAGTATGCCTGCCATGCTCTGTCACTGGCTGGGAGCAACTCCAGAAAACATGGCCTTGCATGACTACTGAGGAGATTCAAAGGTGCCGTACCTATCGGCTGTCAATCACCTTCGCTCCCCACAGCACATCGTCTTAAAGGGAAATAAAAGGAAATCTAAATGGAGAACTTCTGTGGCTACCACAGTCCCTCTTAGCATGTGGGTATTCTTAAAACTTAAGCACTATTAAAATTTGCCTCCTAAAATGAAAAGTGATTACTTGATTTTCTAGAAATTGTTCTGCTTCATGGTGACAACACATAGGACATCACAAAACTGATGTTTTTTTATTAGCCAGAGAATGAGACACTGGCCAGTACATCAGCAACACTGATGAACATGGAACATTCCGCCTATGTTCCTTCCAAACCTTTGGTTCTAAGAGATAATGGCAACTATTAGATAGTAGGGCCACCTATGTACGGAAATAGTCTCAAGAAGAAAAACAAAAAAATCTCTCAAATGGAGAATTCAAAACAGTCGTGGAGAAGCTGTTTTAGATGATCTGGTTCACTTGTTGATAGCCTACAGAGGTCATTAAACCTCTCGATTAAACCAGACATCTTGAGCTTCCTGGATTCATGATAAAAATAACCTGGCTTTCTGTTGGTTCTGAAGTCTAAAGGTGGTTTGTCCACATAGTGGCGATGATAACAGAGCAGTGGGTTAGCAGTGGTAGACCGGAGTTTGGGATCCGGGTCTGCCACTTAACTAGTTGTGTTTCCTTGAGCCTCACTTAGTCTTTCTGGGTTTGTTTATCTGCAAAACTCAAGAATTGGGATATCCATGAGTGAAGAGACCTTTTCTAATTCAAAAATATGTTGATCCTAAAACCAGTGTGTGGGGTTTTTCCAGATGGGTGAAGCCCACCCACCCCCGTCTGAAGCTTGTGTGAGAGCTTGATATGTCTCCAGAGAATTTGCTTTGTGTTGGACCTTTGGCACCTGTGTGCATCCCCCATTTGGGGCTCCACGGTAACTCACCATGATCAGTAGAGAGGTAGGGGCTCAGAACCTCAACTCCCAACCGTGTTCTTGGCTGATTACAGCTATTATGCCTTTGGGCAAGTTGTCTAACTTATTTTTAGTTTGGCCAGCTACAAAACACAAATAATATCTCCTTTGTGACATGTCACATGAATGACAACACACAAAAAAAGCTTTTGTTGCGTCAGAATCCACCTGTTCTAATTTTACTCATTCCCTATGGCTTCCAATTTTTTTTTTAAATCATTCCTTTGTAATCCTTTGTAGTCTTTTTACCTAATTTATCTCTGGGGATGAATACAACCAAGTTGGGTCAGTATCAAAAGGCTGCCAAGGGTTGCAATATTGTCTATGTTCAGAGTGCCTTTTAAGCCTTTGCTGAGAACGTGTTAGCTTCCTTAGAAGCTAGCTCAGAGAAAGTCATCAATGCAGACGCTGCTAGTCATTTGTCAAAATGCTGCATTAGGAAATGTTATATTTATACATATCTAGGTTCACTAAAATAAATGTAACCTCTGAGGGCATGCAATCATTCTGGGATACAAACTAGTTAGATACCTGGGCCTCTGGGCTTACAAACAAGCTAATATCCCTTCTTGGTCTTATAAAATTGTTGGATTATTTCAAATCACACAAATGCACCCATTCTTGGGGCCTTGAGGGCATTAACATTAATCAAAGTGATGCAAAATTCAATTAGAAATTATCTGATGCTCCCTGCATGTTGATCTCACTAGGCAAGGAGTCTCTTTTGCAGTAATCTACTTGAACAGATGAGACTCAGATCAGGCAGGCTGAAAGCTGTCAAACGATAAGTCTCAAATCAGGGCAGAAAAATGATCCTAACATGGGGACCCTCTTCACAGCATCATCCGTAGTAAAAGTGGAGCCTGGGGCAAATCACACTTTTAATGGGTTCCCTGAAATACTTTCTTTTGTAGATAAAATCTGGTTAAATGAATGCCAGGAATTACTGTCCTTAAATTAAATGTTTCCAGGACCTGGGAGCATAACCACAATTATACTGTGCATGTGGGCAAAGGGGCATGATATCAAAGACTGGCAATATTTTGTGGAGTGTACAGAAAAACAAGTCTCCACAGACCTGACTTCTGCTTTCAAGGCTACCTGTTGGTTGATTCTACCCTGCTCCAGCCTTTGGAAAGTAAGGTGACAGAATGGAAAGACTCAAGTGTTAGGACAGACTGGGGTTGGAGTCACAACTGTGCTATTTTATTTGCCTGGTGACAATGGACATGTTCTGTACGTCTGTGCTTCATCTTTAAAATAGGGGTGTGTATCTCATGGGAGTCTGATGAAGATTAGTAATAAGGTATATATAGTAATTCATGCATTTCATAGTATTCAATAAAAGACTTCTAAAAGAACCTTCTTGGGGCACCTGGGTGGCTCAGTTGGTTAAACGTCCGACTTGGGCTCGGGTCATGATCTCATAGTGTCTGGGTTCGAGCCCCGCATCGGGCTCTCTGCTACCAGCACAGAGCCCACTTCGGATCCTCTGTCCCTACCCCCTCATTCCCTCCCCTGCTCGCTTGCTCTCAAAAAGAAATAAACATTTAAGGAACCTTCTGTAAGTCCTATCCTCTACCATGGATATGAGCCATTGTATCCCTTGAAAACCTTATCTTTTGGGTCCCTTCCCAGGAGTAGGGGACTTAGAGCTCCCTGTTTTCATAGTATCCTTAAGTCTCCATTGCTGTGCGGGCTGCCAGGACCAGCTCTGGTTGGCGATACCCAGACACCAGGGGTTATCTATGGTGGTTGTGGGAACAGTGGATCATAGTTACGTACCCAGGTGGACTTTGATGCTCGCCCATGGAACACTGCGCTGTGTGGCATCATGATATCAGCCATGGCCCCGGCCATCATCCTGCTTGCAGTGCCCCTAGGACTGCTTTTATGAACAGTGAATTTTATATGGTTCCTAGTGGCAGAAGGCCAGAATGTTCATCTCATTCACCACACCAAATTACTCATCCATGTTTGTGCTCTTGACTCGTGCTCTTAATAAAGTAGGCATTCAGTGAACTGTGTGCAGAGTTAGCGTATGGGATCATTGCTTATAGGTAGTTCTAAAAATTGTAAATTATTCGCAAGGGAGGAAATTCAGATTTTGACAAACTAACAAAGATAACTTATTCTTTTGCTTACAATATACCGGTCATACATGTTCTTAGTAACAGGAAATAATACAGGTTTGTGGTTGTGGATGCTTTCACATTTTTCTAAACTCTTCTATACAATTTAATTGTTCAGACTCTTAGTTGATGGCAGTGAGTACCAAGAGAAAGTTCTGTACACAGTGAAATGCGTATTTATTTTTTGTTTTGATTTGGTTTCTTTGGACGACTTACAAATGTGATAAATTCTTCACACCCCCATTCTTCCGTTCTTACATAATAGTAATCATCAATTTAAAACATGCATTTTATCTATCCTTTCATTTTCAGTGGTACTATTGTTAATTATTATGTTAATTCAAATCCATAAAAATTTAAAATTATGCCATTTAATTTTTTCTTAAAGCACTTTCTTGTGTGATTAACACATAAGTTTTTCTTTGCTCAGATTTTTTCCCCTTTATCATCTTTCTTTTACTAGGCAGAAAGGTCACGTGCAAGTGCTTGTAATGGTGCATAGTAGCTATTGAACTCCGGTGGTTAAGACTTCAAGAGACCATTAAAAAGGACAGAAAAATGTACCTTTGATATCTTAATTTGATCACTCTAACTGAGAAAATACACCTTAATGATTGCTCTGTAGGTATATTGACCTGATCATTCATTGGTCTGCTAATTTGGACCCTTGGTCTTTGCCTTTCTAAGTTTTATCTGCATTTAACTAGATGATAGATGGGGAAGGTTGGACATCGGTATTCAGGTGATGGAGCACAGGCCTGGACCTGTGCCTCTTTCTCTTCTTTCTGCCTCCCTAGGGTCTGTTCTTCCTGTACATGGGCATAGCTGGTGGGCTCCATCAGGGAGCTGACAGCACAGGCTAGTTATAATGATTATAATGATGCTTTCAGATTTCTGCAGAGTCTGTAATTAAATGACATCACTAAGTCTTAAATGCATCTGCTGTGAAAGTCAGAAGGCTAAATTATCCCATTAAAGAGAGAAAAGTGTTACTTGGTGTTAAAGAATCCCAAGTTTAGTATGCTGAAGAGTTGCTTCGGGAAAGCTGTTGAAAGCCAGTTGAGCATGGAACATAGTGGGAAGATTGGGAGGCTGCAAGGCCGTGTGGTTCAGAACAAGCTGTTCAAGAATCACAGCTGCAATCAGGCTAACTTTTAAAAAAAGAAGGCATTTTTAAAAACTGTTTTTTCCTTTCCCAAATGCAGTTAACTGCTTAGCTGCTGGTTTTTACTCTGAACAGCTGTGCTATCCTCCAGGCAGCTAGCAGCCACTGCGTGACCCCAGAATAGTATATTGTAGTTCATTGGGGGCGCAGTTTGAGAGCAATGAGACCATGTTGTGAGTTCAGTTCCCCCAGGAGCAACTGACTTCACTAAATTAAATCACCGGTTATCCTGTCTCCAGCCCTCCTTAGCCATCTGCCATCTCCCTGCCTCATCACAAAAGGGGATCCAGGAGAAGAACCTCTATTGATCAGCCCAAAAGTGCCACCACTGTTCATAGGATACCTTAAAACTGTGACGGTTAGGCCTACTTGGCTAAGTACACAGTTGCTAGAGTGAAAGTATTTGGTCTTTGTCCCTGGTTCCCGACACACAGCTCCTAAGGAATCTGTAGAGGGATAGAGTATCTGTTGTATGCTGATGAGGTGACTAGTGGCTGGGTACCCCTGGGTGGCTTCAGGGTGGGGGCCGATCACCAGAAAGACCAAGGCAGGATTAGAGATTAGAACCTTCACCCTCCCCCCACCCCCACCCCGCCCCAGCCCCTCGGACTTCTGGGAGGGGAGAGAAACGGGGAAATTAATTTAATCACCCGCGGCCAGTGATTTAATCCATCATGCCTGCATGATGAAACTTCCTCAAAACCGCCTAGATAACAGGAGATAACAGAGAGCCTCCAGGTTGGTGAACGCATCCACATGTCAGCAAAGTGGCGTATCCCAGCTCCACTGGGACAGAGGCTCTTGGGCTTGGAACCTTTCCGGATCTCGCTCTGTATACTCATCCTTTGGCCATTCATTTATTCCTTTATAATAAACTGGTAAGCTTAAATTAACTGATTTCTCTGAGTTTTATGAGCTGTTCTAGCAGATTATCAAACCCGAGAAAGAAGTTGTGGGGGCTCTGATGGATAGCTGGTCGGTCAGGTGTATGCGAAGCCTGAAGGCTCATGACTGTTGTCTAAAGAGGAGGCAGTCCAAGGCACCTGAGCCCTTAACCCGTGGTGGCTGCCGCTAATTTTCCCGGTGGTTAGTGTCAAAACAACTGAATCGCCAGACATCCAGTTGGTGTCCAGAGAGTTGGAGAATTGATTGTAGGTATGGAAAATACTTCCACACGGGATGCCAGAAGCACTGGGACTGATACCAGCTCATACTTTTTTCAGTTATCAGTTGTGATGCCCCCTTTTGAATACGAAAAAAAAATAACAAGCACTTGATCAAGGCTTAGCTTTTTCATACACCGTTTTCTTTGGCACTTCTGGAGAATGATCCATTTTCCCGCTAGATTTTTTTCCTTCCATATGTGTCTGATTTATCACACTGCATCATCATTTAGGACTGTAGTCTCTCGTTTACTGAGTAGAGTGGTAGCAGAGGGAGGAACTGGGGTGACGTGAGCAAAAACCACCCCATACTGCGTCCCTCTTTCCCAAGCACGTGGTTACTTTCTCAGAACTGCCTGGTTCCTTCCACCCCCAGCTCCTGAGAATGCCATTGTCACCAGGCACCAAATCCAGAAGTCAAAGGAAGAGCTAGAGGAGGGAAATGGGCATGTGTTCTGTATTCTTGGTTTTATTTTAGAAACGCTAAAAAGTCTTTTTACTTCGGATCTCAGCCTCTGTCCAATATACCAGACGTATCAGGGGAGAAGGTTTTTTTTTGTTTTTTTTGTTTTTTTTTTTTTTGGTTTGCTTGTTTGGGGTTTTTTGTAAGTAAAAGAAACCAATACCAAAAAAAGGAAGCTTTTGGAAGGGTAATAGAATCTTCTAGAATCCAAGCATCTGGAAGGACAGAAGCCATGGCGGCTCTGGGGACTGCAGCAGAAAGAGGCTGTGAGTCCTCTGTAATTCTGTTACATGACCCAGGTCTCCCACCTTCGCCAAATATCTCCTTACACTCTACCCACCAAGTAGTGCAAAGACTGGCCCGTGAAGCAGAAAAACTAGTTTCAGTCTACCCTTCTGGGTTTATGGGTTCTCCTCGAAGGACACTGGGTAGGCCATCCAAGAAGCGTCCATGTTGTTGAAGGTACCAGAAGTTTCATTTTAGTTACTCAAAAAAGAAGGTGTCAAAGAGCTCTCTAGACCAACACCCATTCCAGAAATGTAGTGAAAGTTCTTAAAGCATACTTAGTACCTGAGAAGTTTGGAATACTAGGCCTTGGGCTTAAGGCCTCATGGAAGGTCTGCACTCTGTGTTATTTTACATTTTTCTGACCTTTATTCAGTAGTTTGCCACTTCCTTCCCCTCGCACCCCCCTCCACCCCCGCAATCCAAGAGAAGGCCATGTGAGCTCCACCAGTGATGACCCCATCATCTTGGCTCTTAGAACACTTGGGCTTCTGAATATTCAAGGAACATACAGTGTTCTGCATAGTAAGTTTGCTCTTCTGGGCATCCAGGCAAACAGAGAAGAAACTCCACTTTGGGTGATGACATAGCACATAAATACAGAAGTAGTTGCTGTATACATTTGTATACATTTGTAAATAAATCCCAAATGGTGGGGCGCCTGGGTGGCGCAGTCGGTTAAGTGTCCGACTTCAGCCAGGTCACGATCTCGCGGTCCGTGAGTTCGAGCCCCGCATCGGGCTCTGGGCTGATGGCTCAGAGCCTGGAGCCTGTTTCCGATTCTGTGTCTCCCTCTCTCTCTGCCCCTCCCCCGTTCATGCTCTGTCTCTCTCTGTCCCAAAAATAAATAAACGTTGAAAAAAAAATAAATCCCAAATGGTCAGTATCTGGATGGAAAGTACTTTAGACCTAAAAGAGGAAAGATTCATGAATAACGATAATGATAAGTAACATTTATTGAGCATTTTCTGTCCTAATGCCATTTTGAGTGCTTTTTATGGGCTGTGTCATCTAATCCCTCAGCATGTAGGTGGTATTGTTTTATAGATAAAGCAGCAAGCTCACAGAGGTTAAATAACTTGTCCAGGGTCACACAGTTGGTAGCAGCATAACTTGAATACTTCTTCCTAGTGCTCATGTTCTTAACTGTTATGTGATCTATTCTAGCGTTTTACCTAGAGGAAAGGGAACAAAGTTCACATAGATTCAAAACCCTGGAATTACCAGGTTGTTGGTTGGTTCTCCCCTTCTCTTGCTGCTGTGGCTTTTCTTTTGCTGGCTTCTCCTTGTCTTTTCCACCTCTAAATCAGAATATTTCAGAGCTCAGTCTTCATACCTCTCCTCTTTTCGATGAGATGCACTTCCGAGTTTCATGACTTGAAATACCCACTGTGCGCTAATATTTTCGAAGGTTTTACCTGTGCTGCCGGTCTCTCGAGTCCAGACCCCTGTATCCAACTGCTCACTTGCTCCCTCCACTTACGTGTCTAACTGGCATCTTCATCTACCTTTGTCCAAAATAGAACACTTCATCCCTTTCCAAACCTGTTCTCCGGTTGTCTGGCTCATCTCAGTAAATGCCAGCGCCGTCCTCCTGTTTGCACAGACCAACAGCGCTCGCCTTGTCGTGCTTGACATCTCTCTTTATTTTATACCCCACACACAGTAGGTCTTTGACAAATCTCGTGTGCTCTACCTTCAGACTGTTTAGAGAATCTAACGACTCGATGCCATCTACACTGCTCCCACCCTGATCCAGGCCACCGTAATCTCTCATCCACTTGGCTGCTGTAGCTTACCCTCTGAAGCTCTTACTCCTCTTGTCCGCCATTACTCTGTTGTCCACATGGCAGTCAGGGTGTTCCTGTTAAAACACAGAGTAGATTGTGACACTTAATCGGGGTAAATTCAGATTCTTTACCATGGCATATAAAGTCCTCATGATCTGCCCCCTCCACACCCCTCCCCACCCCCACCCCAGTGATTTTTCCAGGTGTCCTCTCCCATGACTCACTCTGTCCTCCTGCTTCACCCCACTGGCCACCTTGATGTTTTCCCAGTGCGAAAAATCCCTTCTTCCTCAGGAGCTTCACACGTGCTGTTTCCCCCATTCCAGAAGACTGTTGCTCCAGCGATCTGGAGCACTCTTGACTTTTTTTCTGGTCTCCGTTCAAATCTCACCTTCCCCAGAGGCTTTTTCCTAGCTTTCCCTTCTCCTTTTGAAGAGCAACCACTCCTCACTTGCTATTTCCCAGTCTCCTTTATTTTGCTTCATAGCATCTGTCACTGCTGGATACATATCCGTTTCATGCCCATCTCCCCTGACTAGAATTTATGCCACATTTGTCAGCAGCTTTGTCTGTTGGGTCACCAGTGTCCAAAGCGATGCCTGCCACACAGTGGATTCCCAACAAATCCCTGTCAACTGATTGGCAGTTGTGTTCAGATGTTTGTTTGTTCAGCAGCAAATAGTGCCTTCATTTTAAGTACAATCCCAAGAAGCAAATATGTTCATACTCAGCAGTGACCTCAAAGAACTTGTCCCTTAGAAAGTTTGCTGTGAGATCCCAGTGCAAGGACAGATTCTAGCATGTTCACGAGGAGCCCTGAAGTTGGAATATGTGATTGTTTAATAAATATTTGTGAACTCTGGCTCAACCAGATGCCATTCTAGGCTTTTGGGGAGGTTCAAAGATGTGTAAGACATGGGAACTGGTAGGTGATTAACTCTGGCAGTGACATTGCCTTTTTCCAACGAAGTAGTGAGAAATCACAAGGAAGGCACTGTGAAACCCAGCCATCTCTGTGGAGTCACTACACTGTGGTGATGCCATGGAAGCTACACCCTTGTGTCTTCCTAGATAAGAAAATCACCCGGTTCCTAAGATCCACTTTCTTTTGGTATTCTGTTAAGGGTTTACATTAATTTCATTATCATTCATACTAATCTATGCCCTTTCATTCTCTTTAATCCGGTTTTCCATTCTTATTTGGATTGTGTTAGTTTCCTCAGATAAAAAACCACTATTCCATTAATGATTATGAATGAAAAACACAAATAGTAATAGCAGTGAATTTTAAGTTAAGGAAGAACCCGGAGGGATTTTAACATTTCAAAAGGAAGGGTCATCTCTCAACTGAAGAATAGATAAATAAAATGTGGTAAATCCATCCAATGGCTTGTTATTCTCCAATAAAAAGGGATGAAGTATAGATGTATTCTGTAACAAAGAACCTTGAAGACATGCTAAGTGAAAGAAACCAGTCACCAAGACCACCTATTGTATGATTCTGTTTACATGAAAAAAATGAGAACTGACAAATGTACAGAAATAGGAAGTAGGTTATTGGTGCCATAGGGCCAAAGGTGGGGTGGAGTTGTGGGGGGAAATGGAGATTCTCTGCTAATGGGTGTAGAGTTTCTTTTGGGGGTGATGAAAATGTCTGCCAGTTGATTATGGTGATGGCTGTACAACTCTGAATATACTAAAAGTCACTTTAAATGGGTGAACGTTATGTGAATCATATCTTAATGAAGCTAGTGTATAAGAAGGAAGGAAAAAAATGAAAGAAGGGAGGAAATTCTGTTGCTGAAAAGTTCCGGAAAAGTTGAGCATTTTCCTCAGGCCTGAGACTATATAGGAGCTCTCCATTTTGTATTTTGCTGCCTTTTATTCAGTTATGTGTCTCTTCTCCCCCCTGCAAAATGACATGTATTTTCCTTTTGTCCCACTTAATTTGTTCAATTAGTAATTTCCAGGAAGCTTCCTAATCTAATTTTATAGTCTGCCACACTAACAATATAAGATTACCATTTGAGGGGCGCCTGGGTGGCGCAGTCGGTTAAGCGTCCGACTTCAGCCAGGTCACGATCTCGCGGTCCGTGAGTTCGAGCCCCGCATCAGGCTCTGGGCTGATGGCCAGGCTCAGAGCCTGGAGCCTGGAGTCTGTGTCTCCCTCTCTCTCTGCCCCTCCCCCGTTCATGCTCTGTCTCTCTCTGTCCCAAAAATAAATAAATGTTGAAAAAAAAAAAAAAAAAGATTACCATTTGATGATAAAACAAAATGGTGCCGCGTGTTGGAAAGAAGACCAGAATGGGATTTGAAAATCCTGGGTTCTAGGCCCAGTGTTGACCTAGGTTTACCCTTGGTCAAATGACAAAACTCCATACCTTAGTTACTCAATTTGGTTATAAGATTATGTTACCCTTATACATTTGCAGATTTGCTGATCAGTCCAAGTCTTAATGTATTTCAGAGACAAAATGTTACTGTGGTGTTACATGTGGAGGATGATGGGAAAAGACTCTGTCCTTTTCATTTTCTAAGAACACACTGTTGTTTTAAAGTGGCAAGTGATTTCATGTGTAAGTTGTGCATTTTAACCATCACAGCCATATTCTACTGATTCGCCTCCTAACTCTTCATCTTGGATGTAGTCAACATATCGATCACCCAGTTTAAAGTGTCCAAGGACTTGCCATTTTTTTCTGGATAGCAAGATCGCCAGAAGAATAGTTGACCACATAACCAGAAGAAATATATATTCTCATGTAACAAACCTGACGCCATTAGTGTTAGGCATCTCCTGAGGGAGTCAGACGCTGCCTCCAGCCTGGTAAATAATGAGCACATAACTAACACAACCTGATCTTCCCCGCAGAAATGACCGTCAGCCTACTTTGCAGTCCGCGATATGGCCAATGAATCAGTGGTGGCTGAGTGAACTGCAGTTACCCCAGCTGGAAGAGAGACAAGCTTTTTTAGGAGCAGTAGAGCATGCAATAGAATGTAGACAGGAAAGGAATTTGATGAATTGATTTTCACTGGAAAAGTCTGAGAGATGTCTTTACCTGAGATCACTTAATGGTCCTTTAAAGCTTTAAGCTGCTAATGAGTCTTTGCCCACACCACTGGGGACACTTACATGCTACTAAGCACTGGATAGTCTGAAGCAAATGAGGCAAAGCCATGACTCGATTTCTTGGAACTATGGGGGTGATAACCGCAAAACCTCTAATTGCACCAATGAAGTAGAACTTCCACACGATGGGTAGAAAATACGGGGAAGCTATTTGCTTTCATCCCAAGTTTACATAGTAGCCCTCTTTCCCCTAATTTTTATTCTGTGAGTGGCCACATGCATTCCACTTGAAATAAATGATGAGGCAAATTCTTCCAATTATGCAAACCCTATTGCTGGAACTAGGTTGTCCTCTTATTTAAGATGTGCAGCTAGCCAGTAACTGAAGGGAAGATCTCATACCGAAATATTCTTCTGCTTCAAAGAACAAGCCTTTCCAGAATGAGATGGGCAGGTAGAGATTCACGCTGCACACGACTGGGGGCTCTGCTTGTCAAATAAACAGAACGTTCATCCTCAGGCATGTGGTCCCAATAGCTTTCACAAGCATTAAACTCACTTAGAAAATAATTAGTAATCAAAAAAGGCATTTAAACTCAACTCTCTGAAGCATGGAGGAAGAGGTACATTACATAAATTGAATTATCAGTATAAATATCTACTTTAGTTATAGACATAATTAGGTTGTAGTGAAAGAAGACATTTATGTAGATTGGGGAGATGTGAGAGTGTTGTAACCATTGAAGTATCAGTTTTATTAGGGCTGGATATCAGGGGCTTGTATTGAACTATGGATCCGTCTTCTCCACTCAGAAAGGTGAGATCCTAATGTTTTCGGACTAGGAGGAATCTGACAGCTGATCTCACCCAGCAGCTGACTGTCCAAGATTCTCATTTCCTAGAAGTCTGTGAAATTGGTGATACGGTTCACATTTTATTTTCAGTGTATTCGTGAGTATGGATGCACTTGCGATTTGGTTGCATAATTCCAAATTGGTTTGTTTATTTTCTGGCTGGAGTACTATTAGCTCAAGGCATAGCACTCACTGTAGGGGCTGGGTCTGCGTGGTTAAGTTGTGTGTTCTTAGTTCCCTGAATGTGGCCTCACACATGGCTAGGAACTTAATAAATATTTATTGATTTGCTGGTTGGACAGATGGGTAGGAGAACTGAGCAGAAGTTCTTTGGGCAATTATATAAACCTGGATTGGTTTTTAAAAGGAGAAATTATTTAATAAATGCAGTTTGGTTAGTAAAAACATTTCAATACAAAATCTCAGAGTGAATTAGTAAAGTAAGTTCTGGATGTGTAAACTACTTTCAACAGTTTTGAGCTAGGGTCCGGAGAAGTTCATTAGTTAAGTCCTGCTCGAGCAGCAAGATGGCGGCAGAATAAGGCTTAGAATCTAGAGCTATTTGGTTCACAGTCTTTCTGCTACAAACTATATTATCTAAAACAGATCCATGTTTCCTTATATTTTTAATCTTTGTGAAATAAAAATGTTACCTAAGCTTTAACAATCAAACATCTCTGGCTCTAAATAAAACTTGCCTCTAAAGTTGCTTCCTTTTATTATTGTGTACGACATATAGAAACTGAATTGAACGTTGCTTTTCACATGCAGATGAGACACTATTCAGGGGAATTTTATGTGGTTTAGGATATTGGGGTGGGGGGTTGTACCGCTACCTTTGAGGATCTGATGACACCCGTGGGCCCTGGGGAAAGACTTGGATGCCCAGACCCGTGGAATTTTCGGCACAGTTTCAGGTGATTCATGGAGCCGAGGTTAAAGACACCGGTTAGGGGCTCTGTTGCCATTCCTTTTGTCGCTCTCGTGGTCTTGGATGTTCTCTTGAGCACTTTCACATTGGCTTCTACCCATATCAGAATTAAACAGCCCATAATATTTCATCGTTTAAAATCCCTGCAAAGGTAGTTTCCACATTATCCATTGAAAGTGATGATTTACAACTAAGGCATTTTCATTTTTTAAAAAAATACAGAAAATGAAAAAAAAAAAAAACCAAAAAACAAAAAAACCTGCCACAGGAGAAAATGGTGCACTGGAGCAAAATCCTAAATCACTGTTGTGGGATGAAGCCGTGAGTGGAGCTATTGTAGAATACGCATTTTTATCCCAAAATGGAAACGGAACTGTAAAAACGGAGACAATTTTGATGCCCTGAGAAAAAGCGTAATAGGCCTTTATAGTTCTTCGAGAGGAGGTATCAAAAGGAAGTCAACTTCAGGGCTGGGCTGAGATGGATTTTGCGTGTCCTCCTTGCCTTTGGAGCATCAGCAGGACTGGTGCAAGAAAGGTGAAGGTGAACATCTCTTTCCCTTTCGTGAGGCCTCCTCTCCCACCCTCCGCCACCCTTTTTCTTCTTCACCTGTGAAAAAAACATTCATAACGAGGAAGGCAAGCCCAGTGTGTTTAATTGGCAAGTGAAGATGTTTCATAAAAGTTGGGCTTTGAAATCCTTAAGGAAGAGCTTGAGCAGGGAGCCTGATCCCCTCAGGTCATGGTCTTGATGATTTTCTCTAGTGATTTAAAGAGACTCTAAGAGGGGCAGCGGTGCTCGGTTGATCGTGAGGGCATTTATCAGGTGCCTCACGAAACTTTTGAACCGGGAGCCTCCGATACACAACTCCAAGCGGATTTGCAGGTTTGCCCTCCTAACAACAATGAAAACCTCCCCCTTGCATCTTGTAGATCATTTCCTCTATCTCTTCTCCTGATACAGCAGGAGACGGGTTGAAAAATTAGCACGGAGGTCCTTGAGCGCTGGAAACCATTTTCTTCTTATCTTGCCCATCATCTGCGACTGGGTGGGGCTTTTCTTTTTCTGTTTTCCAGTTTCTGCAAAGGACTTTGACTCCTTCATGAGGCTTCTAATGTTGTTGACTCCTACTTGGAAAAATAACTCTCTAAAGATACCGTACCGTATGCATTCAGGTGACCTCAGTAATTAGAGTGGTATTTTCATCTTTGCTGTCCCCATGCGTCATGGACCGTGTCTCTGTCCCATTTTCAATACTTCAGAAAGCCACTGGCAGCCTAGCCCCTTGTCCTCCCTACTAATGGCACCGATACTCCCCGGCCTCCTCAGCGAGCCGGGTAGTAGAAGCTTGCCTCTTCTGCTTTGGAATGCTTACTTAATTTTCAGTGTTTGTAAAATCTCAAAACTTAATCAACTTTTCCCTGACTTTGAACTTCAGTAACCAGGCACTTCCGTCTCTTCTCGTTGCACCTGAGAGTCATTACCCTTCAATTCAGCTCCTTCAGGTTTCAATTCTTTTAGCCCAAGTGTTCCTTCCATTATTATATTAGTTTCCTTGGAAGCCGTCCAAGCTGTTGATAACAGCTTGAATGTGTCACAGACAACTGCCAGCGATCACTTGTTCTTCCTCCGTAACAGCATTCTTTGGCTCCATTGACTGAACATCTCCCAGTTAATCACTCTGGTTTTCAAAAAGATGCCTCACTGTGAGTGCTTTCTTAAATGTGGAATCAAAGAGCCTCTGGTCAAAGAATCGGGTTTTACACAACCAAGTTCGTATGTAGCTATTGTTGAACATAACTAGTACCCTCAATAAATAAAGAATGGAAACACTTAGAAAAGGGAGAACGATGGTTAATGGGCCTGCTTTTTTCCCCTCCTTTAACCACAACCATGAAAAAATATAATCCTCATTAAAGGGCTATAAAGTTATCTGCTTTAGTGCTTCAGCACTAAACACTAATGTCTCCTTGCTTTTAGTGCTGTTTTAGTACGTTGACCCTCTGTTCCCTGCAGCTGGGAGTTTATTAGTCTTTGTGGCCTTTGAAAATGAATATTCATAATGAGATAGCAGCGATACTCCAGGTCCCTGCGGGAATTACTCTTAGCAATGAGGAAAGCGGACAAATTGGGCCAAATGGTGCCAGCGTCCCATAGTGATTCTTGAAATGTAAGGACTGTAACCAAAGGATCTGTGAAGTTCACCTAGTGAGTCAGCTGAGGCCCAGGGGTGGCCAGGTTGGAATCTAGGTCTTTCTGTTCTCAGGCTGTATTCTTTTCATGACACTATGCTGTCTCCATATTAATTAACCTTTTTTCATTCCTGAGATTCTAGCACACTGAAAACATGAAATGCCAAATGTCTTATTAGAATTGAGCCATGATGTTGACACATTTGTGACAAAGCTACTCAAATTGGGCAGAGGAATAGAAAAGAATCCCTGTCAACCATGTAGGTTCTTAGAAGTAGCGTCTCGTTATATCTGAGGACACTGATTTCACCAACTATATCACAGTTTTCCCCTTTAACAATTAACATCATGATTATTAATAACATCTGTAAAGTATTTTTAAGTTGATTCAACAAAGAGTTGAGGGACCACCTGTTAGATGCTCATCATTATGATAGATAGAGTGGGAAATAAGACACATGATGGGGCTTTCTTTTAAATTCTGTAACTGTGTCCTATGCATCCTATGAAGATTTATAATTATAAGATAACTTCATTAAAATTCTTAGGATCGCATTTTAATTTACTCTTGGCATCTAGTCCTCTATTCTTAAAAGTTTCCGGTTAAATTCTACTTCGCTTTCTCTGTAGGCAATTTATTTTAGTGAGTGTTGTGCTCCTTTTATTTCTTCGTGAGATCAGGTCAGATGAAAGAACCGTTCTAACTTTCCCAAGGTGACACCATTTAGATCCCAGACTGTGGTTGTATTTTTCTTGGAGTGGCTACCAATCAGACGTAGGTGGGAGGGCTGTAGTGGATATATGGCCGGAGGGCCACTCCTCCTGATCAAGACCGCTTCTCAGTAGACTGAAGCATAACTAGATGGCCTTGGCTATTACAGGCATGGCATCGACATAACATTAGGCTAACAAGATTATTTTTAGTGATCTGTGTCTTTGGTTCTATTTGGAAGACACCTGACTTTATAGATAGGCTCCTTCCCTAGTTATGTGCCCAGGAAGCTAATTATTCAGTCGGAGGGTAATGAAAGACCTTGCCATCTGTCTGCCGATTTAATGGAGTGTCAGCACATCCCAAATAGGAAGTAATTGGATTGACAGACACAAAGCCAGTTATTAGACTGTTATTATCTGATTGGAAAAAGCAGGCGGAGAATCATACAACTGTAGCAAAACTAATCTGATGATGTCTGTTGTTCCCGGAATGCACAGTCTGCCACACAGAATTCATGGCCTTTGAAACCCCTGACCAGCTTGCGAACGTTTCTGGAGTTCCTTCTCTCAGAATCCATCTCTGTATTCTTATTACAAATCATTATAATGCAATCTAATAAAACACAGTTTGCATAAAGATGGGGCCCATTTATAAAACTGTCACCACAGCCACTCTATTAATAGAGCCATTTTAAAGATTTATTGGGAGCATATGTTACTTTTTATAGGGGGCCAGATTGAGAGCTGCAGGATTTGAACATGCAAGAATGTGCTACTGGTGATAATTCAACAAAAAAATATAAGCTATTCTGCCCAAGTAATGTCATTAGACTCGTACTTGTTTCTTACTTTTCAGGTGTGAACATCAAACAATAGTCTTAACGAGGCATCAAAGAAAAGGGACGAGGTCTAGGGCCACGTTGCACAAGCACATCATTTTCTTTTACAGACTCCAGTTTTACTGCCTGGCATCGGTGGAGGTCGGGGGGCACGTTGGATGGGTTAACTATGACCGTTTGGGAGCGGACTAGACTCTGGAGCTTTATTCTTCTCTGAACAACCGTCTGGAATGGATCTGTTGGGGGAGAGGTAGTAAAAACAGACATTGCCTCTGTTCGTTGCTAGTAGGTTCAGTGAAAATCGGAACGTGCTGGAATTTCTGGTCCTCGGAGTTCACGGAGAGAAGTAGACGGGAATCCAACAAGCTTACGTTTATTCACCAAGTATCTCTGGAGTACCTGCCATGTGTTAGGTACTTTCCTAGGTTGTAGGTGTAGGTGAACCGACCTAAATCCTGGCCCTCGTGGGGTTTACAGTCCAGCAGGGCAAATGGAAAATGAGCACATAAGCAAATGAATACGGTATTAGATTATGCTAAGGTCTACAAAGAGAAAGAGGCAGCTCAAGGAGATAATGATTAAAGAGCTATGTTAGATGTCAGACCTTCCTTGAACATCTTCAGAAGGTGGATGACTGTGCGCAGAGACCTGACAGAAGTGAGGAGGCTGGTTGTATGAGTGGAGGGAGAGCAGCCCAGGCAGAGGGGCCGGCACATTCCGAGACCCAGAATACCGTATTCCTATCGGTGTCACCACCGAAACACTAGGTGCTGTCAGGTTCCTTTGCCTGATAAAGGTCCCCAGCATCTCTGGTTTGCAAGTTAGGAAGGACTGAAAATATGCATGAAAGGGTGTTGTAAATTCTAAATGACATATAGACATAAGATATTGTTAGTAAGCTCCAAGTGAGCTCTAGAGATCTCCTTTATTATAAACTCGAAGTCATTACAATTTTCAAAGGATTTCCTATTTAAAGAGACTCAGCTGTGACAGAACGTTTATGATGCAGATACTCTTATTTGGTTGCCACATTTACAAATAAATGAACAAAGGAACTGATAGGAGTATTACTACCACATAACGGGTGCTGCTGTATTTCAGGTACTTTGTTCATCTACATTAGGTGAATGTAAAGCATTAATACAGGATATACATCACTGCCAACCTACAGTAACCCTCCAAGGGAGGTATTATTCCCCTGTTTTGTAGATTAGGGGCCTTGGGAAGGAGGGGTAGTCAGCAAAGTCCTAAAGTTGAGTATCTGAGAGAGCGGAGATTGCAAACCAGGACTTTCTAACCCCAGACCCTGTGCTCTCTTCCGTGTACCATGTTGTCAGAAAGATCATGTCATGGAGATCTTCAACTGAGTGACACATTGTGTTAGGGACCATGAGAAATATGAAATAACATAATAAAACCACAGTCTCTACATTCAGAGAAATGAAAATATATTTGGGAAGAGATGATTACATGAGAAATAACAGAGGACAGTGAAAGACGAGGTATAAACATGTAATTGTGTTCCTTGGACTGTGAAAGCAAGGGAAGGGAGGGAGATTAACGTTGGCTGGAGACAAGAGGCCTGAAGCTGAGCCTTTAAAAGACAGGTGGAATTTCGGTTGGTTTTATCGCAGAGATCCAGTCATATATGGGTGTTAGAATCTACTCCTAGACCTAAGGTGAAAATTGGGTATCATCATGATTCCTTACGAAAATCACTTAGCAAGTTAGAGATGAACTGCTGTCTCTCAGCGTGTAGATACAGTGCAGCTACATTTTCCTTCAGGTTTTCTTCCCTCTTCGGTTAAGTTTCAAATATATTTGAACTTGAAGTTTAAAATATATATATTTTAAAGTACTAGATTACATAGTCTCAGAGCAGCTAGATGCTGATACCACAAAAGGAAGCTAGGAGGTAAGTCTGACCAAGGGACTTGGATCCGTGTCTCCCTCCCTGTCCTGCTTATTGTGGAACACATTTTCATCAAGTAGAATGACAGGCCTCAGGCCCTGATATTTACGTTGCTCCCCCCACCTCAGCCTGTGAATCACTGATTTCAATTATGTATGAGATGTGGGTCTTCTGAAACTTCACCGAAATGAGATGTGTTCTGAAAGAGTGGAAAAACCTCAATGAAACGTCCAAGAGAGGAATAATTTTGGATTCTTATGAAACAAGAAGCAAATGAGTATCCTGCAGAGGTGTGGAGGAGGTGATGGGGCCAGTCCGCAGGAGAAGGGATTTTCAATTCATGAGAAGACAGTGGAAGCCATTGAAGGTTTCTGAGAAATGGAGTATCACTACAAAAGAGATTTTTGATGTAGATTAATCTGTTAGTGAGATGTCAGGTGGGAATGGGAAAGATCAGTCCAGAGGCAGTACCATAATCCAGGAGGAGATTATAGACCAGAACTATAGGCCAGTCATAGAGATGGGACTGTTTGGAGATAATTTTGTTGCCTTTTCGCCTTACTTGATCTCATTAAAGAGATATAAAGGGAATAATGTGCATCCACAGGAACTGGTTAAATATAAAGAAATCAGCAAATCAGTTAGCTGTAGCTTTTTGCAATATACTTTTTCATCCATCCATCCATCCATCCTATACTCTTTCCTCCCTTTCTGAAATTATACTTACAGTCAAACAGTACTTTCCCCAGCTAACAGTCCCAGTGTAGCACTGTAAGATGCTGGTGGCATTAAATTGGGTAATGAATATGAAAGTGACTCATTCTGAAGACAAATTTGAAACATTATGATTATTATTATTTTGTTCTCACCCCTTTAGGGTTCTCTTAGAATCATATTTAGGTTAGATAGGTAGATGTATATATACCTTGTACATTTAAAAAGAAATATATCCCTCAGTGATCCAGTTTCCCATTATTATGATTCCTTCTGCATTTAAAAAAATTATTTATTTTTGAGAGAGAAAGAGATAGAGCATGAGCATGGGAGGAGCAGAGAGAGGGAGACACAGAACCTGAAGCAGGCTCCAGGCTCTGAGCTGTCAACACAGAGCCTGACACAGGGCTTGAACTCATGAACTGCGAGATCATGACCTGAGGTGAAGTTGGACGCTCAACCAACTGAGCCACCCAGGCACCCCTGATTCCTTCTGCATTTTTAAAAAAAAAATTTTTTTAACGTTTATTTATTTTTGAGACAGAGAGAGACAGAGCATGAATGGGGGAGGGTCAGAGAGAGAGGGAGACACAGAATCTGAAACAGGCTCCAGCCTCTGAGCCATCAACACAGAGCCCGACGCGGGGCTTGAACTCACGAACCGCGAGATCATGACCTGAGCCGAAGTCGGACGCTTAACCGACTGAACCACCCAGGCGCCCCTCCTTCTGCATTTTTATGACAACCCCTTGTCTTAGAGAATTGACCGAGGAGGAAGAGACTCTTCCCGCTCCCTCCCAAGACCTAAAATAATCACTTTGATTGTGATGGTCTGAATGAAAGAGTAACACCTCCAAGAAGAAAAGTTTTACTAACGTCCCTTTTAGTTTCCTCATAAGACAGTATTTAGTACTAGTCATACTACTGAGTAATAATATCCCTGCACTGAATTTTCAATCCTCTGATGATACAGTTTTCTTTCTTTGGTTTTAAAAGTTCAGACAGTCTTAGAATAATAGTCAGATGAAGTTTGTTCATGGAAATATTTCACCCACATCCCCTGGTCACTGCTTTCAAGGTTTAGGTGACCCGAGTAACTGACAGTGTTACCATCTGACTAAACTTTCCCAGTGTGGAGATATAACAAGCAGGTATCTTCTGTTCCCTGGTAATAATACTACAAAGTGTCAAGCACATGTAATTTCTCAAGTCGGAGAGCCAAGATACACAAATTTTAAGAGCATCCTATGCTTTTGTTTCTTTTCAGTGTTGAAACTTACATAAATTACCTTGGGAAATAGAATGGTTCAGCCTTATGGCCAAAGTTGATCAAGCCTTTCTTTTTTCAGATGAAAGCAAGAATTGTTACATGACAACTGGCCAAGAGCCATGACCTGCCTGCATGGCAGAAACCCGCTAGATACTGTAACATGGGGAGGGCAGAAGATGAAGACTTGGCACGTGGGGCCAGGGTGACTTGAGAGCGTGAAGGTGACTCTCTTCACTGTGGAGCACTTTCTTAACAATGCTGCTTACTCCTGTGCTCATTTCCAGGGGAAGCAAGGAGATGAGAGGCATGGACTATATTTGGCAATGATTGTCTTCTTGTTGGCTGTGAGCGAGACATTATTTGCTAGCATCCCCTCATGCTGCTGTCCTCTTGTTGGTTGAGTATGTTATATTTGCTCATTATGAATAATCAACGTCCTACTTCCCTCCCTGCTACTCCAGTATATGTCCAGCTAATAAGACGCACAATTTGTCTTCACGGCAATACTGTTTGTAATTTGTAAACACTTCCCCAAAGCAGAGACGTCGAATTGTGAATTGATTAGAGCTCGCACAAGTGAAGTCGGCTTTGTCATAGAGAAGATGAATATGTAAAATGACCATAAGCATTGGCCAACAGCAGATGAATATGTATTTTCCTCACGTATGCTCAAGTGAAACACAGCCCTAAGGTAGCTGGTTTACATCATGGCCATTTTGAAAGCCGTCTTAACTTGACCACGTTATGCAGGTGCCTTGCGTTCTGCCAGTTCACTGTGCTAGGCACGGAGGGGAATGCACTGATAACGCTGAGCGATATCCTACCCTCAGTGAATTGAAGTTATCTCGGGGGATAAAGTATGCACACGAATTATAAAGTGGTCTGTACCATTCATGCTGTCAGCCTGTCTAGAGTTTAATTCTTTTCTCTCTGGATCACTTTCATACGTCTTTTCACAGTAAAAATTATATTTGGTACCAGGATCCAGTACACTCCTGTATGTGAATGTTAAAAAGACACCCAAATACATAGACATGTGCATGCACACACATACACACACACACGCACATGCACACTATACATATATATAATAAAGATGACACAAATCAATATTTGCCACTAATATATGTAATACATCTGATATTTTCAATCCTGTTTAGTCCCCCTCCATCTCCCTGTCTCTCAGTGCTGATTGCAACTTTCTAATTTTATTTCATGACCACTGATAGGGTATGGATTGTAGTTTGGATTCAGCTTTGCCTGAACTCTCTTAAGAGCAAGTACCATGTTTTGTCTGTTTCTTATTCTTGTCATCTCCTGGTGCCTGATGTACAGTTAGCACACTGAATGTTTGGTGGGTGAGTGAATGCATGGTTGCCCAGATCTACTCAACTAATCTTTGATCCAACCTGAGGAATAGCACAGATACAGTCCCTATAATCCTGGCTGACAGAAATTAGAAAAAATTAGAGTCTCATCCTGTCACCTCTACTGAAGTGACTCAAAGTAGGATAATGAATTATATATTGAGAAATGATCGACATAGTCCAAGGCTAGGCAAAACATCTACCACCGTCAACTTTTAATACATTTCACTTTGCTAATAGTCTCTTTTTATTCAGCATGCAGTTGAGGAATTTTTCCGAATCTGTGACTTAAGGAACAAACTCTGCCTTCAATTATTTATGGTTTAAATTAATGCAAATAAGACTTTCTGGCTTGCTGTGCTGATACTCATTAATAAATATTTCACTGGGTATTAGGAAGATTCAGATGGACTAAATGAGGCTCTTTTTCAATATAAACAAAAGCCCTTGTGTTTTTCGCAACTGTGCAGACCCGATTTTTACGTCTGGCTTTCATTAAGACAAACGAATGTTGGGTGGGTGCCTCTACAGAACAACGGGGCCTCTGGGAACTGGAGTCATCGGGGCTCTGCTGTGAAATAATCCTCCAGTTAAACCAAATGTAATCTCATTAGCAGGGTAATTGTGCTGTTCGAAGAAATGGCCAACCAGGTTAAAGAGAACCCCACGTAGTCTAATTACTCTTTCACTTTTGTCATTGAAGAATAAAACGTTGAACTAAGAGGCAGAAGATGGAGGTGTTGCGCTTGGCCTGACACTGCGATTGAGTCTTCTACCATTCCAGATATCTCCCAGCTGCTTGGGCCCATGTACGGCATCGGCGTCGTGTCGTAACACATTCCGTGACCCTCCCTGTAGAAGCAGCCACGCCAGTAGGTAGAGGCTGCCATGTCACTCTTTCTTACGCATGCGTTTTGCCCACTCCTTTTTCCAACAGAGTCATAGGCATTTGCCTTCGCCAGTGCTTTTCTAAACTGCCAAACTGTCTAAAACTAAGTTATGAAAAATACGCCTTTCCATCTTTGGAAATGAGCACATGGGGAAATTTTCTATAATCGTTGAATCTGCGACCACTTAATTTTACTTTCTTGTGAATTTCCATGCTTATGGGCTCCACTGTTTTTGGATATGGTGTGGAAGAAAGAATGGTGAAGTAATTAGGAGCCAGATCTAGGTTCAAGACCCACTCTTAAAGCTTGATAGTGGTGTGACCTTCAGCAAATTACTTAGCTTGTCTGAATTGCAATTTCTTCATTTGTAAAATGGAAATAATCGTCCCTGTCAAAACAGCCCCCAAAGCAGAGTGAGGTTCAAGGATGTGGAAAGTCCTTTGTAAGTGCTAACATGTGCTATAGATATGAGAGATCATTTCTTTTCTCTTGACTTCTAAGACTTGGCATCCCCAGCTCACAGGGCATGGCTTACACATCGTCAGTAAATGTTAGTTGAATTAATCCGTTACTTAAGTGTTTGGGAGGCTTACCATCATATTTCAGATTGTCACTGGGAACTTGCGTGAATGATTAGTGCCAGATATTTGTCAAAAACAAAGATTAAAAGGGGAGAAAATATGGGGCGCCTGGGTGGTTCAGTCGGTTGAGCGTCCGACTTCGGCTCAGGTCATGATCGCACAGTCCGTGAGTTCAAGCCCCGCGTCGGGCTCTGGGCTGACAGCTCAGAGCCTGGAGCCTGCTTCGGATTCTGTGTGTGTGTCTCTCTCTCTCTCTGCCCCTGCCCCGCTGATGCTCTGTCTCTCTATGAAAAATAAGTAAATGTTAAAAAAAAATTTTATTTAAAAGGAGAGAAAATACAATGAATACCTCCTAACAGGAGCTTGTTACATGAATAGCTGATCAAACAAAATATGCATGTGGGGAAAATGACATCAAAACACTTAAAAATATTAATAAGTGTGAAAGTACACCGTAACAACCTGAGTATATAGACGTTAAATGCAAAATTAACTCTCGTGCCTGTGGCTATCATGGCTGTGGCCATACTTTTTATTTGCTGACCTCATAAAAATGGGCAATTTTATGTATACTACCATATTGAAAATAAACTGTCCAAGGGAACTGGCTATCAGTCGGATGAGCTAGAAATTTTTTCACAAGTTTCATATGAGACCAAGTACTTTCCTGAAGTAATTTTTTCCATTAAGAGGTACTTTGTATCTGTGCGATGATAAAATGTATATTCCTTGTATTTTTTCCATTGCTTTGAAAATAGGAAACAGATGAAACCAGGATTACATTGGATTTTTCTCTTTTTTATGTTTGGAGTACTTCTGTAGGCTTTTTCTCTCTCTTGCACTGTCAGCTGTAGACAGTTGCTACAGTCAGCCCAAGAGTAAACTCACTGAGCAGAGTGTAACCTGACTGCAGACATTGACTGGTGGACAGTTTTGTCTTCAGTATTTGTCATCAACATAATCCAGGGGAATATCAGTTATATTGTAATCAAAATTCCTCAAGAAGGTCTAGTTGTTCTTTGGAAATGCCATCATTTTAAGGCCTATATGACTGATAACTCACCTCCAAGTAATCAGCTAGACAGGAGGCTATTTTGCTGTATTATTCCATGTACAGATGTAATTCTAGTCTTCTAGTGCTCAGATGTGTTGGCAGAATTTTTAACACTGATCTAGCCTTCCAGAGGGTATGAAAACTTGAATAGAAGAGAATGGAAGGAATTATAAAGTCTTTAATTCCTATCTAGTAAGTGGTCCTATTTGTGAAATTAACTATAAAGAAGGAAGTGACTCCAAGGCTTCCGGAAGGAAGGAAAGTAGAACAGTAATAGAATGGCAGCTGAAACGGCTTAAAAATAATCAGTATGAAATTGCTGTTGCTCCACCCCATTTTGTGATTTTGAGGCCCTCTTGGGAGTGTGACATTGACAATAGATGACCAAGAGGAGACTCTGGAAAGCAGATATTGTCTCCCAAATAGGAAAGAGTTCTGTAGGAGGTAAATTTGGAGAGAACCTTGAGCCATTATGGAAAATCACTTTGTGAGTACTGTCGCAAGATCATTATAGATCCTGGCCTGGGACAGTGTGGACACAGAGGAGGGAACCCACAGCGAAATGAGAGGACCATTGTGACTTGTTTGAAATAATCAAGTATGTGAATAAAGGAGACAGAAGTAGAAAAGTTTAGGGGACAAGAGGTGTCTGTGACTCATGTATATCCTGATCGTTGACTAGTCATTCACTCTCTTCCAGGTACTTTTTCTGAGAGCCCTTTGCATTCAGGGTGGCAGTTAATCACGTGATAATAAACGTAAGAGCGGGACAAGAAATCATCATAAGCTAAGTTCAGGAACAAGCTTAGCTGCCAAATAGGCTCATTAGAGATAATTCAAACTGAGTTTTCCAAAGCATTCATTTAGTAAATGCAATGAAACCCATGCTTTTCGGGAACAGTGAAGGAGAGAACCAAGTGGCCAGCCTGTCTCCTGGCAAACAGAGTGTAATTTTACCCAGCAGGCTCACAATTCATGCTTTTGACACATGAAAGAAAAATACTTTTAGTCTCTGACTTCTGTCGTTGATACCCAAGTAGTCTTCACGAAATTTCATGGCACCAGGTGTGTGAGCAGGTTTTGATTTGCTGACAGTTTGCCTTAAAATGCCTAAAAAAATTAATAAGTTAACATAATGCATGCATCATTTAAGTTCACAACTTTCTCTTTTTTCTTTCACTTATCTGTTTTTTCCTTTCCTTTTTTTTTTTTTTTTTTTTTACTTTTTTTTGACCAGCCATATTTATTCTCCCCAAACATAGCCTTATAATTATTTATGCACTGTAGTTCTTTCCAAAAGCACTGGCCTTTCAAGACAAGCCCAGGTAAGTTGTGATAGAAACATAACATTACCATTTCTTAAACCTCGAACTGTGTCCACTGTACTTGACATAGTGTTAAGTGCTTCAAGTATGTTCAAAGATGTATGAAGGACAGTTGCTACTCTGAAGGAGCTTAATTCTAATAGAGAGAAAATAAATAGAAAGTGACTAATACTATGTAATGAAGTAAAGTATTCCAAATTAATAAAGTAGTTGAAAGAGATCAGGAGGGGCCCCTGGCTGGCTCAGTCAGTAGAGCATATGACTCCTGATCTCAGCATTGTGAGCTCAAGCCCCACACTGGGTATGAGATTACTTTAAAAAATAATAATAATAGGGGCGTCTGGGTGGCGCAGTCGGTTAAGCGTCCGACTTCGGCCAGGTCACATCTCGCGGTCCGTGGGTTCGAGCCCCGCGTTGGGCTCTGGGCTGATGGCTCAGAGCCTGGAGCCTGTTTCCAATTCTGTGTCTCCCTCTCTCTCTGCCCCTCCCCCGTTCATGCTCTGTCTCTCTCTGTCCCAAAAATAAGTAAACGTTGAAAAAAAAATTAAAAAAAAAAAATAATAATAATAATTAATAAAGAGACCAGGGAAAACTTTATGAGTGAGCGAGCTTTGAATTGGTCCTTGAAGGAAGGTTGTAGTGAGAATGACAGCTTTTCAAGCCTCCACCTTAGCTTATATACCACAATTTAGAAAATGGATGGATTAGAAATAGACCACATAGACATCATGAGAAAAGATATGGGGAGTTTTTTTTGTTTTGGTTTTTTTTTTTGTTTTTTTGTTTTTTTTTTACAATACTGGGAATATCCAGGAAGCAAAGCTTGCTGGTGAGTAGAAGTAAAAATATATTAGATTTATGTCTTGATTCCTGCTAGGTTCCAAACACTGACTACAATAAGCAAGACACATTCCCTCTCCTCAAGATGTTAGAAACTAGCAGGGAATACAGACACCTCAACAGGAATATTCCGTGGACCTACGGTACTGTGGGGCCAAAGTGAAGGAGCATTCAACCAAGACTCAAGGGGCAAAGGCTCCTGGAAGAGGTCGTATTTGAACTACGGCTATAGGGCAAGGGATTGTTGGGGGAAAAAGGTATGGAGGGAAGTGTTCTAGCAGATGGACCATCATGTGCCAAGACCTGGAGGCAAGAGTGAGTAGGGCACACTGATGAAGCCGGAAGTAGGTGCCTTCATGAGACTAATATAACAGCTGTGTGTTAGATAAATTGGAGGAAGAAGGGATTAAAGACGGAAACATCAGTTGGGAAATTGTTTTAGGAAGGCCTGGGAAAGAAATTGCCTTATATTATGTTCTGTCCATCCATCTCCATCATCTAATGTAATAAAAGCCTGAATTATGGTGTCGGATGTTAACAACTGGAGGCACAGGAATGCCTCTCCAGGCTCCAGCACGAAACTAACTGAGGTGGCAGCATTCCTGTCATAGCTATATCAGGAATAGTCTCTGGGGCGGGGTTCTTTCCCTATGGATGCTTTAGCACCTACACCAGTACATGGCATAAGGTAGACACTCCATACATACTTGCTTAAGTGAATGAAGGAATGAACACATGAATAAATGCATGAACATGAGAGATAATATAAAGAGAATGTCTCGAAGTCTGGAGACTTAGCTGCTTGCATAAGTAGCAAGGCTAAAAATAAGAGTGAAGTGAAAGATGAAGTTTGAGCAAGGGTAACTGGAATGAGGATGGGACAAAAATAGGGAACGTAGAAGGAGAGAATTGAAATAATAAGAAGGCAGCCATGAAAAGTACCATTTTAAAAAATTTTTTAGGTTTATTTTTTGAGACGGGGGGAGGGGAGAGGCAGAGAGAGGGAGAGAGAGAATCCCAAGCAGGCTCCACGCTGTCAGTGCAGAGTCTGATGCGGGGCTTGAACCCACCAACCATGAGATCACGACCCAAGCAGAAACCAAGAGTTGGATGCTTAACCGACTGAGCCACGCAAGCACCCCTGAAAAGTTCCATTTTAGAGATAGTTTGAATTGTCAAAAGAACATGCAGTTGAAAATATCTAACAGATGATTGAAAGTACAGATCAGGATCTTGGGGGAAGAAATCAGAACAGGGCTTTGAGATAAGACTTCTTCTATCTCAAGAGAAATAATTCAGTCTTCGGTATGTATATGCAAATATTTGCATTTAGCAAAATTATGGTCCTCTCAATCCATGCAAGCTTCCGCTATATCAGCACATTCTAGGGCTTTTCACATGGACTTCTGTTGATTGTCCTTTCCTTACCAGCTCCCTTAAGGGTGAACATTTGGGAGGCAGTAGTGTTACAAGAATACATTGTATAGGGGGGTGGTTAAGTCTAGCATGGCGTCTGGAACCACATCCCCCAAGTTCAGATTTTGGCCCTGTCACACTTAGTAGTTGTAGGACCTTGAGAAAGTGCATAATCTTTCTGCGCCTTCATTTCTTCTTCCAGATAGCAATTACAGCGTTAGTGGTATACTGGTAAACAAAGCTGCCTTCCAAATACCAATTATACAAATACTCTTCATAGCATTGTAAGGAATACGTGAAGCAAAGCATGGCGGTTACTTCAAAACAGTTCTGGCATGTTCTAAGCACAATGTAACTGTCAGCTATTAATGGTACTGTTATTTTTTCACTTCGTTTCATTGTATGTAAAATGCAGATAGCAATAGTGCAGACCTCATGGAGTTACTGTGAGAATTGCATAAAAGAATCCATATAAAGCTCTTCAATCAGGACATGGTAAGAGCTGACTGGATATAAGCAATTATTAATGGAGCTCCTGCTGACGACAACAGGTAGAAGATTTGCCAGATTCCCCTGTGTCTCGCATTAGAATATCTGAAGCCAACAGATACAGAACCCCCCAAATACAATATGTTTAATACATTACATGTAAGTTTCCAGGAGATATGATAGGCAATTTGTAATAAGTTGCTATTTTTCTTGAAAAATTTTCAGGCAGCCTTATCTTTTATTAAAAAAAAAAAAAAAGGAAGAAAGAAGAAAAAAATACAAAGGAGGTTATTTTCACTATAAATATGTGGAAAGGATAGAAACAATTCCAGGCCCTGTCGGAAAAGCAGGATTATCATTTTGTCTCAGAATTTGATATCAGTAGCCCTTATTGACTATTTACATGGAATTTCTCATTAAAAAAGAAGATTGTTTAATATTAAGGGTTTGAATTACTTCAATTTCCAAATTATTTGCTTAAAAAATGTAAACAGCTGTCGTTTCAAAGCGGCTTACTTCATTTTACCTAAAGTGCTTTTCCGTCTGGAGGGAACACTTAAATGCAGTCACAAATCACTTGCAGTATACTCGTGGTAAGATTTTTTAAAGTTAAATTTGTTTACAAGCCTGCAGAGTTCAAATTTTGTGGCTAATATTCTTTTCTCCCTTTACTTAATGATTTTTACCTCTTTTTCCCTCTACTGCTAGGCATGAATTTTACTCATTACAAACAAGAGCACCCCAAACCCTTTTTATTTCATTAGTTCAACAAATGGTCCCCTAGGGATGTGGGCTGAGGAAATGATTGGGCTCTGTGATGATGAGCTTATTTTGCACTTTTACCCAGAAAATCTCTATATACAAAAGGCACAGAGAGTACTTACACTCAGCATGAACAATTACAGACTGTTGGGGGGGCCTCTTCCCGATGTGCCAACGACTTACTCCCATGAATTAAGAGGCAAGTGCGCTCCAAAGTGCATTAACCTTTATGGATTTTTCTCCGGTTTTCATGTTCCACTGATTTATGGTCTGAAATAATGCCTGTTGCTGCTGCTTCTGAGTGAGTCCCTTGTAAGTCATTTCTAAATGATCTTTTTTTGAGTCAGATATTCCAAGTAAGTCGAATATCTCCAATCGATTCCTGTGAGGCTGCTTTTTTTTTTTCCTCCAAGTTGTTTTAGTTTGCTGTGTGCCTTAAAGGTCAAATCTGAGAATGAGTGCGTAAGAATGATGTCTTAAAGGAGCCACGCTTGCCGGCAGCTTCTCGGTGCATGCCGAACTATTTGCAGCCTTTTGCGGGGCCTCACTTGGGTTTGATTCCAAAGGTCCATTTACCTTAGTACCTCATCTAACTGGTTACAGTTTCTTTGTGCAAGGATAGGCTCATGTCTGGGAACAGATTGTATTACGGGTTATAGATTGCTTGTTTTCATACAAATCAAGCATGGCGGGGATTTGGAGTCTACTGTGCCATCATAAAAGTCTACTGTTTCTCTTAGAGTGAAGGGTGGAAAAGTGTCATCAGCATTCAGGACTCCGTTATCAGTGCTGCTTGGCATCATTTTCCGCGGTCCCGTATTTCTGCAGAATAGTTCTGCGTTGGACACTCAGTGTTCCATTCTCTGTGTGTCCGAAGATCATTTCTATTTACTGGATTTGGGGTGGGGGGGGGGAGGATGTAATTTGGTTTTCTCTTTGCAATGCCTGTATCATTCACCCTATAGGGTCACTGTTACCGCTATCATTTGTGTTCGTGTGGTAAAACCACAACATAAAATCAAAGGTACAAATGTCAGAAAATTCAAGTTCAGAATTCTGGCTCTTAAATCACAAGTAATTCTTTCATGTCTCTGTCATAAACAGTACATCACCACTACTAGGTATTTATCCAAAGGATACAGGAGTGCTAATTCGAAGGGGCACGTGCACCCCAATGTTTCTAGCAGCGCTGTCGACAGTAGCCAAAGTATGGAAAGAGCCCAAACGTCCATCGATGGATGAATGGATAAAGAAGATGTGTATGTACATTTTGTATATGTACATACATACATATACACAATGAAATATTACTCGGCGATCAGAAAGAATGAAATTTGCCATTTGCAACAATGTGGATGGAACTACAGTATATTATGCTAAGCAAAATAAGTCAGAAAAAAGATAATTATCATATCACTCACTCATATGTGGAATTTAAGAAACAAAACAGATGAACATAAGGGAAGGAGAGCAAAAATAACATGAAAACCGAGAGGGAGACAAACTGTAAGAGACTCTTAAATACGAAAAGCAAACTGAGGGTTGTTGGAGGGGTGTTGGGTGGGAGGGTGGGTTAAATAGATGAGGGGCCTTACAGAGGACTTGTTGGGATGAACACTGGGTGTTACATGTAAGTGATGAATCACAAATTCTCTTCTTGAAATCATTATTATACTATGCGTTAACTATCTTGGATTTAAATTAAAACAGAACAAAACAAAAACAATGCATCACTGTTGATTGCTAACTAAACTTTTAATGTGTGCATTTATAAATATCTGTGTCGTCTGGCATTATTGTACAGATACTAAATGTGACAGTAGGGTATTGTTCAGTGAGGAGGGTGCCATAGGGACTTACCTTTGAGTATGCTTGCCTACTTAAGCAGAGCTTTTGCAGGCTTGTAAATATCATGCAACTTTTCATGTAGAGACCTCGGACCAAAATGAAGGGAAGAGCGTGGTTCAGATTTTTCAAAATGTCTTTAAAGCTATTATATAATGGAAGAGATTCAGAGCTGCTTGGTGGAGGTAAGCACGGTACATCTCTGCAGAGAGTCTAGATTGGAAGGTCCATTAGTGGAACTGATAATGCTAAGAGAAGCTAAAGAATATAGGTAGTCAGAGGGATAAATCCCTGTACACATTTCTACTGGTTCCAATGCATGGGACCAGGAGAAAAATCTTCAAGCCTTTCAGACAAATGTTTTGCGTACATTATGCAGCCTAAAATACCAAAGTTAGATGTGTGATAATATACAACAAAGTTAGGAGATCTCAAAGTAGAAAGAATAAATATATTGTATATTGCATGACACAGATTATATACAAGTATATACATTAAAAATGTAATTAGCAATAAACTGACACACTGTTTATGGGAGAGACATGAATGAAATTTCTTGTGCTCCAAAAGCCAGATGAATTTGAATTTTCTGAAATCCACCCCTTTGATATTCTGCTTTGCAAAATCATGGTTGGGTTCACATTATGCATTTTTGGCAAGAACATCAGAGAAGCGATGCTGTATTGTTCTCTATCTTATTGGGAGGTACATATCAGCTTGCCCCGTTACTGGTCATGTTGGCCACAGAATTTTAAAAATTCATTACGGTGTGAATCTTAGGAATTCATATTTCCTATGAGTAACTACTTTTATTCAAATGAATAAATACTGCTCCCATTGCAACGTCTAAAGTATAAAATAGGCCCTCCATGTTCAAGGGCATTTCCATCTGGTTGTAGCTGTAATTCTTGGCTGAGATAAAATGGAAGACATGGAGCTTTACAATGAAACAGAACTTGTGGTGAGGAGGCTGGGGTTAACCAAGGAGCTTGGGAAGCCTGAATGAAATTTTAATGAGTTTACGATTTCCCTGGATAGAAATCAAATCAAGATAAAAGATTTTAAAACACCAGGTCAAATATAAGTCGTGTGTGCTCGTGTATGCATTCCAAAGGCCATGCACTTGCTGTAGGAAAGAGCAAACTTAAAATATAGGTACTGCATATGTACGTATTTTAGGAGGCCCCCCAGTTGATGATATTCTGAAAAGAAAACCTGTGGTTAAATATTTACGAACAGCAATATTAGAATTTAGGAAACGCGGTCCTAAATGGTTTAGACATTCAAATGCCAGGAATCTGTTGCCTGCTTTCACTTGTTTTTTGGTTTATCCTACTTTATAACCTTAGGTTTAGGAGGCTGATCTGAATAAGGTGCCTCAAAATCCTGTGATTAGATGCTCTGCATGTAGCATTATGTAGATCCTTTTCTTTGAGTCTCATTCTCCTCGTTTCCATATACACAGCCGTACCTGGGGCCATCTCATCATTTACAGGATAGGAATCCCTAGTGTGAAAGCACTTCACCAGATTAGATAATACCCTTTTGACAAGGTTCCATCTGTGTTCCATCTCAACTTTGAAGTGAAGTGTTTTCTTTCCTAATGAGATTCTTTTCACTGTTAAAAATTCAGCACTTTCTTACTTCCCTAGAGCTGATTAGGAGCATTGTTGGAAAAACTGGGCCTTTTGATGAGTCGCCTCCACACCCTTGACTATCTCTTCTGTCTTCCCATTCACCGGATCAATTTTAAAGTCCTTCCTTCCGAGGGAAAAGGAGTCACGCAGTACATTGTGGGAATCTGGGGTAAATCAAATGTAGAGTCGTCCATGAAAAATCATGAGGAGCTACTCCCAATAGCTTGTGGGTATAATTCAACACACGCCAAATGAGGATGTTCATTGTAGGATTATCTCTAATAAAAACAGGAGACAGCATTAATATTCCCTAATAGATGTTTGGTTTAATAATGCTGTGTTCATTAGTGTGATGGAATGACTTCCTAATACTCTGTAGAAGAGACTGTAAAGTTGTGCGAATAACCATATTGTACAGAGCAAAAAACAACATTGGGACTGTGGTCAAGGACCAGATAAAGAACATTCTTTCAGGAAGAGGCAACTGTTAACGGTGGGGTGGTGGAGCGATGGGATGATTTTTCTTTCTTCTTAAATATTTTATTGGGGCCTCTAGTCCAGATTCTTGGGGGGAGGGCATTATTTGTCAGAGAGGTCACACCTCAGTTTCAGGAACTGTGGGTTGAAGTTCAAGAACCTGCTACTTTTATTCAGCACTCCCTTCGCCAAATACCTCCTGAGAGCCTACTGTGTGCCGGCCATAGTGGACGTAGTACTGAGCTCTGAGGATACAGAAGTGAGCGATTCACACTTGACCCCTCGCCACACAGAGCTTTGGTCGTTCCTCCGTCAGCTTGTTCCTGAAAGGGTCGAAGTATTAATCTGCTGGTCCACATTGCCAGTTATGGGCAAGCGTAGGAAAACAAAGGGGCAGGGTGAAAAACACCCCGTCACGCATGTACCCCTTTCCTCCACAACCCCATCAGGGCTCACGTGCCGATAATAATCACAAAAATAGTAGCTGCTGCTTACTCAGCGGTTGCTGTGTGTCCACCTCGGTGCCGAGTGCTTAACGTTGATTTCCGCCTTTAACCATCAGGACGATCCTGAATATTACCATCTCCGTTTTATAGAATACAACAGAAAGACGAAGAGGGGCTAAGTAACCTGCCCAAGACTGTACATTCAGAATTCAGTCCCCGGAATACCTACTCTGAGTGTTCTGCCGCGGCCACTCAGCTTCCCTCAGTCAGTCCTCCCTGCAGCGACCGAGAGTCTGGATCCCCTCCTGGCTGTTTGGGAGAGTTCCTTTTCTGTGTCCTTCCTGCCCAGGAAAGGGCGATTTGCCCATTTCGTGTACTTGCTTCCCCTTGTTGACGGGAGTCAGAACAGGCTGATCGGACAGCCTTATTTTTTCTCTTCCCTGGCACATGTTTCGTGCTTTCTGTGCAGTGAGAGGTCCTGCCTGCACAGCTCTGAAAGCAGATTCGGACACATGTCGAACGGGTCCCCTTGAGTTAGAGGTGACGACGGCAACCTGGGTGTGTCCTTTTAGACGGATAGGCGTGCTGTGGGGAACCTGTGACTTGTGTTTGAAGGAAATCCGTCAGCTACAGGTGATGGGAGCCCTGCCCCTCCATCACTGCGGCTCAGAGCGACTTCGTATCTGGGGGACACCAAAAACAGATAACGGACTAGAAAAAAGGAAAGTATGGATAATTTAGACTTCTCTCTCATACTGTTTAGGAGCAGGCTAACTAGTAAAAAGAAAAATTTTTTAATTTAAGTTCTACTTACTTATTTTGAGAGAAAAAGGGGGAGAGAAGTAGAGAGAGAGAAGAGAGCGAGAGAATCCCAAGCAGGCTCCGTGCTGTCGGCACAGAGCCCGCCGTGGAGCTCGAACTCACGAACCGTGAGATCATGACCTGAGCCGAAATCAAGAGTCGGACGCTTAACTGACGGAGCCACCCAGGCGCCCCCCCCCCCGGTAAAAATTTCTTTTTAACATCTGGTAAAGATTTTGAAATTGTGGGAAGTGCCTCTCAGAAAGCTTCTTCTAAGTCCCGTTGAAAAGAATAAGGAGGGATTCTGATGATTGAAGCCCATAATATTAAATAAAATACAAAGGTCTCTGGTGTGGTTACTCATAAGCAAATTCAAAACAGTGGATTTCTTTTCGAGGCAGACCAAGGAGAGAGGGATGCATCTGGGCTGGCGGGGTGGGGAGTGGCACCTGGGACAGGTACTTCTCAGGATTAGTTGAATCAGAAGGAGTCAACACGGCAGGATGTGGAATTTGGAGATTTTTAAATTACGGTTAACTACCTTTATGTCTTCATTTTTTTCCCACCTTCTTCCCCTCACTCCCTTCTTAAAGATTTATTACGTCTTGTTTGGTAGTCACTCTTTTACTTCCCTTTCCGTGTTGATAAAGTCAGTTAAGAGGCCTCATTGATGTTTCCCATGGCTTTTCAATTTCTGCTCTTTCCCTTACAGTCTTTGAGTTACTCTATCGCTATGATGATCCTATATGTTCTCACTTCCCCCCAACCGCTGTGTGCTTGCCTCTGGGTGCAAGCACAGGTTGCAGGCTGATCAGAGGTTAATGGAATGTTAGACTGGCGATATGCAAGATTAACCATGATGTGTTTATGTATTAAGTAAAGGAAACCCTTTATTAGGTCACACAGCTAAACTGAACATTTCTACACCAAACTTTTTTTCTTTATTATTTTTTAATGTTTAATTCTTTTTTAAAGAGAGAGAGAGAGAGAGAGAGAGAGAGAGGCAAAGCGCAGAAGGGGGAGGGACAGAGAGAGGGAGACACAGAATCCAAAGGAGGCTTCAGGCTCTGAGCTGTCAGCATAGAGCCTGTCAGGGGGCTCGAACTCATGAACCATGTGATCTTGACCTGAGCAAAAGTTGGACGCTTAACCAACTGAGCCACCCAGGCGCCCCCACCAAACTTCACATGTGGCCTAATTAGAAAGCCATTTATGAAGTACAGTCTTTGGTATATGTAGGTAATTTCTTTTTAATTTTCTAATTTAATTTTATTTGAGTAATACATTCATGGTCTTTAAAAATCCGATGATTGTAAGCGCTCTTTCCTATTTACTAGATGGGATGCTGATTCATAAACTGTTGAATAAAGCCAGTTTGATCTTTAAAAAAATCAAGCAATTATTAAAAGTTACCATTGAAAAAAAGGCTTATTCCCACTACTCTTGCAGACCCCACTCGTCCCCTGCTTCCTACAGGTACTCACTTGGATTAGACCTTTGTGAGTCCTGTCAGGATGTCTTTATCATAAAATAAACAAAGGAGGGTATATAATTTTTACAGAAAGGTCGTTGTAATGAATACTACTAAATACATATTGATCTGCAGCATGCGTTTCTCACTGAACAATTTATCTTGGAAATCTTTTCACGTTAGTGCATCAGAAGCTTCCACGTTTGGGGGTTGAGGTTACTGTAGATACACCATAGTTTATTTGATTAATCCCTAAATGATGGATTCTTTTGTCCTTTGCTGTAAAAACAATGCTACACTGATCTGTGTAATCATATTTAGAAATAGCTGTCAGAAGAATTTCCCAGAAGTGGGATTTCTGGGTCAAAAGGAAGTGCATTTGTAATTTTGAGTGATGATTCCAACTTGCCCTTCGTGAGGGTTGCACCATTTTTCATTCCCATCAACAATACGTGAGAATGCCTCTTTCCCACACATACGCCAAAAGAGCACGTTTTCAAATCTTGGGGATTTGATCAATGCATGGTTATAAAAAATGGCACCTCAGTATAGTTTACTTCTCATTTTTTTCATTAGGAACAAAGTTAAGAATTTTTTCTTATGTTTAGTGGCCAATGTATTCCTTTTTACCGTAAACCGTCTTTTCCTGTCCTTTGGTCATTTTTGCACTAAGTTGTTGTTGTTGTTGTTGTTTTTTTTCCTGACTCATCTGTGATAGAAGTTGCAAATGTATCTTCCCAGTTAATCATTCAGTTTTTGTCTTTATTTCATTTGATTTGATTTCACTTCATCTCCCTCTACATTTTTTTTGGAAGAAAATTTAAAATACAACACAGTCCTTGCTTTGCATAACATTGTAGAACTGTAAAAATCACCGTGCAAAGCAATCTTAGTCAATGGGGTAAATCACAATTCTTTCTCGACTTTAGGAAGTTTTTGCCAAAACATGAATAAGTCCCTTGCTGGCGGTTATAAATTTGTCCAAAAATGAAAAAAAAATAAGAAAACTAATATGTTTTCATATTAGTATTTCATTTCTTCGTTAAAATCCTATCAGAGTACTTTGAACACCTTCTTTTCATCCTGTGCTTTACGATACACAATGAGCACCTTTTGTAGGTGTTGGGGAAATGTCATACCTCCTTTAAGTCTGGATCTGCCAGCATTTTATTTTTTGCTTTTCAATGTCATGAAACATCTTCAAGAGCTCCTTTACCATGCAGTTGGGGCCACAGCACTTCCTCCGGGATGTTTTCATCCCTTTTGCCGCAAAGGCTTTCTCCCTGGTGAGGTGAATAAATTCTCCTTCCCTCTGGTTGTGTTTCTTTCTCAGATGGAGGCGATGTCAACATTCCTAGCTGTTTCTTCTGTAAATCCCTTTACATTCCATCCAAATTCCACTCTCAGTGTTACCAGTGTTCGTTTTGTTTTTTGTTTTTTCTGTACGTCTGTCTTTTTTGGCCAATTCCCTCTTTTAATTATCCATTTTTGTAAAATATCGCAAGAGTTTATCACTGGGAGACGAGGAGACAACACAAGTACACGCTTTGTCACCCGAACATGAGTGGCAGATGTGCAGTTATCAGTCACTGATAGACTGATCCATTGATCATGGTGAACATCAATTGTTTACACAGAGATTTCTAGACTGAAGAGGTAGCAGCAAAGTTTTCATTTTATGCCATTACTCACAGTTAATCTACTGTAGTAACTGGAATTTAAACCTTGTTTTCTGGGGGACTGGTGTTACTAACTGGGTGGTAATAACTTAAATTTTTGCATATCAAAACCATGCAAAGCAGATACAAAGAATAACCTAACAAATATCTGCATACTCATCTGTGAGTTTGGACAGTTACTAACATTCTATCTTTATGTATTTTTTTTTTATTTGAGAGAGAGAGAGAAAGTAAGTACGAGTAGGGGAGAGGGGCAGAGGAGGAGAGAGAATCTTAAGCAGGCTCCACACTCAGCACAGAGCCCAGCACGGGGCTTGATCCCATAATTTTGGTGCCAAAACCAAGAGTAGGACACTCAACTGACTGAGCCATCCAGGCGCCCCTTTGTTTAAAGTGTTTTTAATAAAGGGAACAGATCATTACAAATAAGGTTGAAGTACTCTTTTGTCCACACCTCCCTTCCTGTTCCCTTTCATAACCTCCCAACTTACCATCATGAAGTAAAAGAATACCATTCATTCTCCCTCCCCCACCTTTTTTTTTTGAGTGTTAACACACAATGTTACATTAGTTTCAGGTGTACAACTTAATGATTTTGACACGTTTGTACATTATGTGGTGTTCACCATGAATACAGCTTCCACCTGTCCTATTACATCACTATGGTGATATCACTGACTATATTCCTTATGCTCTGCTTTTTAATCCTGTGACTTACTCATACCATACCCAGAGGACTGTATCTCCTTGCCCTTCCCTTATTTTTCCCAGTCTCCCCCATCCCACTCCCAGCAACCATCAATTTGTTCTCTGTATTTATAGTGTGGATTCCGCTTTTTGTTTGTTTATTCATCCTTTTTAGATTCCATTTACAAGTGGATCATAGGGTATTTGTCTTTCTCAGTCTGACTTATTTTACTTAATGTAATGGGTCCATGCATGTTGTCTCAAATGGCACGATCTCATCCTTTTTTAATGGCTGTGTAATATCCCAGTGTGTGTGTGTGTGTGTGTGTGTGTGTGTGTGCGCGCGCGCATGCACGTGTGTGTGTGGTATATATATATGGTCATATATATATGTGTATATGTATGTTTGTATATGTATATGTTATACACACACATACATCTCACATTTTCTTTATCCATTCATCTATTGATGGACACTTAGGTTGCTTCCATGTCTTGACTATTGTAAATAATGCTGCAGTAAACATAGGGGTGCATGTATCTTTTTGAGTTCGTGCTTTTGTTTTCCCTGGGTAAATATCCTGTAGGGGGATTATTAGATCATATGGTTGGTTTGTTTTTTTTTTTAATTTTGTGAGGAAATGTCTTACTGTTTTCCAGAGTGGCTGTACAATTTACATTCCACCAGCACTGCACAAGGGTTCCTTTTTCTCCACATCCTCACCAATACTTGTTGTTTCTTTTCTTCTTGATTTTAGCCATTCTGACAGGTGTAAGGTAATATCTCATTGTGGCTTCATGTAAAAGAATGAAATTGGACTACTGTCTAATACCATACACAAAAATAAATTCGAAATAGATTAAAGACCTAAATGTGAGACCCGAAACCATAAAAACCCTAAAAGAGAACACAGACAGTAATTCCTCTGACATCAGCAATAGCCATAATTTCTAGATATGCCTCCTGAGGCAAGGTAAACAAAAGCAAAAATAGACTATTGGGATCGTATCAAAATAAAAAGCTTTTGCACAACAAAGGAAACCATCAGGAAAACAAAAAGACAATCTACCGAATGGGAGAAGATATTTGCACATGACATATCTGATAAAGGGTTAGTATCCAAAATATATTAAGAACTTATGTAACTCAGCACCAAAAAAAAAAAAAAAAACAAAAACAAAAAACACCACCAAATAATCCTATTAAATGGGCAGATGACCTGAATAGACATGTCTCTAAAGAACACATGCAGATAACCAACAGACACATGAAAAGATGCTCAACATCACTAATCATCAGGGAAATGCAAATCTCCCTTAAAAAAAAAAAAAAAAAAAAACACATTTCTATCTACACATATAAAGATCTCTGTGAGAAATACGGAGTATTTGGGGGTGTGCTTTTAAATTTTCACTGTAATTTTCTGTTCATCATGCCTGCCTTTGCTTTTTGTATTCTTATTTCCTTCTTGAAATAATACAGATGGGTTTTGGTGTTACCCCTTTTTTCCCCTTTCAGTGTAGCAGTCATGTGTTCTATTTTGTCCTATTTCTATTCAACTAGTGAAATAATAACTTAGAAAAATAAAAAGAACTCTTATAGAGACAAACAACAAAGTAATGACATGTTCTTGTTAAGAATTCTGGGAATTTCCCCTCATCTCTCCATAGAAAGACATGCCAAAGCCTAGAAATACCCATATGTGTTTTATGATATTTCTAGAACTATTTTTCTGATATATTTAACGACCATTTTCTTGTCTTGTCTTCCAGATTTATTCAAGAGATCGAGCATGCCCTGGGACTCGGCCCAGCCAAGCAGTGTCCTCTTCGAGACTTTCTCACTGTGTACATCAAAAACATCTTCCTGAACCAGGTCCTGGCAGAGATCAACAAGGAGATTGAAGGAGTCACTAAAACATCTGACCCCTTGAAGATCCTAGCTAATGCGGACACCATGAAGGTGATGGGGGTACAACGGCCTCTCCTACAGGTGATAATATACTCACTGTTTTCATCAGTAGTTTTCATGGAATTGGCAGGAGACACAAATTACAAAAAGAAGAAGAATTACCATCTGTTTCCATATTCATCAGAGACAAAATAAGAGGAAATAAATTAGACAGGCACTAGGGGAATTTAGAACTAATGGGGAGATAATGGAAATTCCTTAAGATCTTATGTAAGAAAAAAGTGGCTGGCTTTGAATATGGAAGGTGGTGAATCTCATTAATATGCAAGCAGTTCCTCATTATTTTCCTGGAACTTGTCCTTGAGAGGAATTCTTTTTCCACTGGCGAATGTGTCAGGAGTATGCAGGACTTAAGGAGAGGAAATTACCATGCCTAACCTCAACCACCAACAGGAAACCCTGTGTGCCATTTCAGGGCAGACCTACTGTGAGCTTGGCTAGCTCACAGTGAATTTGAACCCACCAGCAAACTGACTTTTAAAAGGCAGATCATTTAATTCACATGATCCTGTTAATACCGGAAATTTTACATAGACTATATAAAGAAATGGTTTCTAGGCAACAGAAAATAATTTGTCAGTATTTGGATTTATAGGCTTCCGGCGTATATCCATTGTAGCCAGTGACTTGAAGGTAAATGTAAAACCAAAAGAGTATTAGTATGAGTTTAACTCATATATGTACATTAACTATTATTACATGGTTATTGTATTTTTATAGTGTTTATTTGAGAGAATGATGGGCACGATGGCATATTTTTTAATAAGTTGCACAAAACAAGGATATCTCAGAGTGTGGAAGGCTTGAGTTCTTTCAAAGAAAAGGTGTATAAATGGAAAGGAGTTACAGCTGCTACAGTTGCTCGCCCTTACCTGCCTTTATATATGTGTTCCTTGGTTTTTCCTTCTTTGCACGTCAGAATTAATAGAAATCCTGGACTTTTCGTAGGCAAATGTTCGAGTTATGAGTATTCTTTTTTTAATATTTATTTATTTTTGAGAGAGAGAGAGAGAGAGAGCGCAGGGTAGGATCAGAGAGAAAGAGAGAGAGACAGGAGACAGAGAATCCCAAGCAGACTCCATGTTGTCAGCGCAGAGCCCAGTGCAGGGCTTGGACTCCCAAACCATGAGATCTTGACCTGAGCCGAAATCAGGAGTCAGGCACTTAGCTAACTAAGCCACCCAGGCGCCACCATGAGCATTCTTTTCCATGAGAAAACTCGTTGGTGGTATTGAGAAAATAGAATAGAGGCATTTGCTTCTCCCAGAACTTGAGTAATAGCATCACACCTACGAAAGGGTACATTCAGATCATCTGGGTCTGTGTCAGATACATTCCTTGTGAGGGATCTCTACTAAGTGTGGAAACAGAGAAGGCACAATGGCAAAGGCATGTGCTCACTTCTGCCCCTACTGGATTACTCTTCCGCTGGCTCTTTGCATGGCTTGGACCTTGTTCTCTCAGAGTCTCAGTTCAGATATTACCTCCACGGGACAGCTTTTCCTGACTGTCCTACCCGAGTAGGTCCCCTTCCCTGGTTATTTTACATTCTTCCCTCCCTCTGACACCCCAATCCGTGCCAACACTGAAACTGAACTCCATGGACTCTTATCACCAAATCTCCCTTCCCAGGTGACTTAAGATCTGGTTTGGCCAATAGGAAGCACTAGCAGCAGATTGGAAGAAGAAAGAGAAGAGAGAGATTAAGGTTGTTTCTTATCTCCTTCCTCTCCACTTTGGATCATTGTTCCGGCCACGGGTGCATCCCTCATATCCAGGGGTCCTGTCAGGTGACACCCATTCCATAGCTGCAGCTCTCACTGGGCTCTGGTAACACCATTTCTTCTCTTTGTCCCTTAATGACAAACTTTCTGCTATTAGACTCTGGGTGCCTCACCAGCCCTCCTTTATTCTTTCAGCACTGCCCATACCTCCGTAATTCATCTCTTCATCAATGTTTCTTCATTCGACCATCTGCCTGGAGTTCTCTTTTTGTCTCAAGATCCTGAATAGATCTCCTCAGTTAGTCACTGTTTTAACACTTTGATTTTTTTTTCATCTTCACACAACTACCATAATTATTAGTTCATTGATTTTCCAACTTGTTTATTTTGTCTTTTCCTAATAGAACGTAAGTTCCAAAAGCATAGTACGGGACCAGGCAGCCGAAGGGGCTCGATGCATAATTTATGGAACGAGTGCATACATGCACGGATAGATGGATGGATGGATAGACACAGTTGGATAAGTTTGGAGAGTCAGAAATAATTGCAGAGTCAGAGTGGGAAGACGAGAGACAGAGAGTGACAAAACCCCGTCTTTCTCTAGCTTCTGGCTGACCATATCATGAGCTTCCTCTCCTTCAGAAAAGCATCCAGTATTTATGTCCCTGCAACGTCAGTCTGTACAGCACAGAGCAATTTTAATATGCTTTGGTGTACTGAATTTAAAAGAACACAAAGGCAACAACGTACTACAGAGAGGATCTGTGTACTAAAGAGGCTGGCTTATTGTACATAATAATTTTCAGCTTGAGTAGCAGAAACACATTAAAACTCGTAACTGGTTGACTACAGGCTGGGCCATGTCAGGGCCACACTTTGCGGCTCAATGACATCTCGGGGAGTCTACCGCTGTCTTATTAAATCACGCCCAACCCTGTCACCAGCCATAGTGTTAGTGTGGCTCTTGTTTTTTAAATCGATTACTCCATTCTGAGGCAAGATGAGAACTCCGCCTTCACCCGAGTCCAGATAGAATTCTATTTATGTGAGTAAATCTTTAAACTAAGATCGTTCAACTAACTAATCTCCAAATTTGTTGTCAGAGCCCCAAACACCTGCTCTCTTATTTAGTTATTTTGTTGCCCTTTCTTTTCTTCATAAAAATTTTATTTTCTAAGAATCCAAATTAGTTAGGCCATATCAATAAATTTGTTTAATATCCTCAGAGTAATGAGATCTAAAAAGTAAATGAGATGGTTATTTTCATTTCCCATCTTGAGACATCCTCTCGCTTTTATAATCATTGTAAATTGCTTTCGGACATAAGTTTCCATGGTCAAGTTTCAGTGTTCCTTAAATGTGTTTCTGTGTCACCTTGACATTTTCATTCCCAGCTAATTGTAAGTGACTAATCTGAAGCAAAATAAATAATTCTCAAACATTTTTGCTGAGAATCCAAAACAACCGTTAAGAAGGGAGCTTGGAGAAATACACATAGGCGTACAAGATGCGGGTGGGTTAAGTAGTCAATTACTCGCAGTTTAAAAATGTCCTTTATAGTCACTCCCTCTGCTTGACTGTCCTTTGGTTTCCCACAAGAAAAGGACTGCACCTGTGCCCTGAGGCCGCTCCCAGTGTTCCACAGCAGTGGCCCAGCCCAATTCCCCAGGGGCGGTGTGGAAGGACAGCTGTGTCAGGACTGATTTCATTTGTTTGATGAACAAACATGCCCAGAACCCCAGGACCTGTGTCCCTACTGCTCTGAAATGGCATCTGGGCAGTGTAGCCGGTCTGTTACGAGGGGGCATTTCCATGGGTGATGACGTGCTTTTTGAATCCATAATTTCACTGTCACAGAATTCACAGAAGGGAAGGAAATAGGAAGGAGGAGTTGACAGACACCCATCTTCTAGGTGTGCAAGTAAACACACGGCTGTGCAAGTATTGGCCCAGATTATACAGCAGCAAAGTACTGGTAGTAATAACAGTAACAGTTGCATTCATAATAGTAGATACTAGTAATGAGAGCAGCTGACACTTTCAATAGCATTAACCACGAGCCGGACACTATTCCGATGGTTTGTATGTATTGGCTTGTGTCTTACATGAATTGGCAACAGCTTTGCGAGGGTGGTGCTTTTATTATGGGGAGGAAACAGACATAGTGAAATTAAATAACTTGCCCACGGTCACATAGCTAGCAAGTACTAGAACTATAATTCAAACTCAGGCAACTGACCCTGGGGTCCACTGTCCAAATGAGTTCTACTCAGAACGTAGCCTGAGGAGTATGCTTGTCTGCAAGCTATTCGTTACCAGTCTGCAGTGAGACGTACAGAATTGGAGAGGAAGCATTTAGACACCCCCCGCCCACTCCTTTTAAAGGAATTTGCCATTGCCTGTCGAAACTAATAACAAAAACGATTGGGATTTGTGTTTTGTATATCTTTGTGGTTAAAAAAAAAATTATTAATCGATATCTGTTGTATTTTATAAAGGTATCAATCTGCAACAGATTGTGGGGACCAGGCTGTGCTCTCACCATAGTTAGGGACCCACTGCCCTAAATTTCTTACTCCTTTAAGAGAGTAAGAAGTAAAAGCACGGAACCAATCGTCTCTCACCTTGGTGCCCAAGGCGCTTTCCAATAGATGGAGTAACTTAAGTATTTCTCACAGGGGGTTCTCTCCTACATCCTCAGCTCCTAGAACGGTGTCTACTCTAGAGGAGGTACTCCATATTTAATAAATGGATGAGTGGTTGCGTGATTGCAAGTGAATGAATTAATGATGCCTTTCTCTGGACGAAGGCAGATGTGTGCATGTTTTCTCCCCAAGATTCGTGGTCATGGATTTAAGATTGTTGACAATACTTAAATTAAAATGTTGCAATTCTTATTCCTCTGATGCTATCCACATGAACGCAGGATTTGAATATACCTCGTGGTCTGATTGTCTGCTTCCTCTCTTGCCATCCTTTTTTGTTTGTTTGTTCGTTTGTTTGTTTTTTCAAAATGGCTTCCACTTGTTGCAAGGCAAAGCATGCTGATTCGAATGAAGGAAATCTCTTAGGAGCAATTCCTCATTTCTCCTAAGCCAGAGAAATGAGCATTCTGGCATTCTGGGCATGGAGCTAATGGAAACAGTCCATTGAAGTGGATATTCTTTCATTACCTTATACATCTATAGGCGTCTACAAAGTTTTCCTTCCTTAGACACGAAGAAATACCCACTCCGCTTCCACCTTTATCATTGATTTGGGGATGTTTTTAAATTTCTTTCTTCTTTACTGTCTCCATCAAAAAAACCCAAAAAACAAAAACCGGGGGGGGGGGTGGAGTTAGGAGGCTAATGCTCAGGGTTTTTATCTTTTTACCTGGTAAACTGATGAATGGGCATCTAAGCCTGTGAACACAGGTACAAGTAAACATTCTCCCCCACCCCCCGTGGAATATGCTATAAACCCTTGCTACTTAGAGAGTGATCTGTGGAAAAGAACATCAGCCCTCTGAGTCTGATATGCGTTTATACAGTATTAGATGTGATCTGCATGCACGTTTAGAGTTTGGGAAGCACCGCTTTGTACCAGGGCAACACAAAGTGTGGTCCCTGGACCATCAGCGTCGGCATCACGTGAGCTGGTAAGAAATGCCAAGTTCCGGGGCGCCTGGGTGGCTCAGTTGGTTAAGCGACCGACTTCGGCTCAGGTCATGATCTCGCGGTCCGTGAGTTCGAGCCCCACGTCAGGCTCTGGGCTGACCGCTCAGAGCCTGGAGCCTACTTCAGATTCTATGTCTCTCCCTCTCTCTACCCCTCCCCTGCTCATGCTCTGCGTCTCTCTGTCTCTCAATAATAAATAAACGTTAAAAAAAAAAAAAAAAAAGAAAAGAAAGAGATGCCAAGGTCCTACAGGAATCTTGTTCTCACCAGCCCCCCTGGTAATGTTGACAGAGACTGAAGTTTTAGAAGTATTGCGATATATCACACCACCATGCCCAGCTGGAGGTCAGGAAATGGGATCTAACGCTTCGGGCTCTCAGCACTGCAGCGAACAGCAGTCATCACTTTAAAAACAAAAAAACACAACTATCCGGCTTCGTTTCATACAGGCCCAGAAATTGTAAAAACAATATTTGCAGTGGCAGCAGAAGCTGCTTCCTAGTCTAGCACATTGCTGAATTTTGCAAAGTACTTTGCAAACACAGGATGAGCCTCCGTTTTCTGGCTCATGTCGGGGAATGAGAGGAAGAAGCAGCTTTCCTAATGCTTAGGCTCTGATTCCCACATGACTGGAGGAAAAGAGCAGAAGCTGTGCAAGAAAGAATGGAGGCATTCTTGAAACATTCAGAGCGTATTTTCATGCTCCTCACCGCCCCGGTATTTGTCAGAGTTGTTCTGAGACGTGACGTGGCTAGATTGCCTGCTAACACCACACCCTTCTCTTCCTTGGCCGGCTGCACCTCCCACCCTTACCTGTGGGGTGTAGAACAGCAGTTCTCAGCAGCAGTACCCATTAGAGTCACCCAGGAGGGGAGCCTGGGGGCTCAGTCAGTTGAGCAATGGACTTTGGGTTAGGTTGTCAATCTCACGGTTTATGAGTTCGAGCCCTGCATCGGGTTCTCTGCTGTCAGCACTTAAGAGTGCAGTTCAGATCCTCTGTCCCCCTCTCTCTCTCTGCCCCTTCCCCCTCTCTGTGTCTGTCTCAAAAAATAAACATTAAAAAAAAAAAAAAGAATCACCCTGGAGCTTTCTGCAAACATCACTGCCCAGATCCCATCCCCGAGATTCAATTCAGTTGATCACGAGTGGGGCCAGTGTTTTGTAAGATGCTCAGATGATCCCGGCATGCAGCCAGCATTAGGGCCACTTGTCTGGATCTTCCGTAGACTCAGTTATTGCCCTGAGAAGGAGTATATTAAAAATGATAGTTGAGGGGCGCCTGGGTGGCGCCGTCGGTTAAGCGTCCGACTTCAGCCAGGTCACGATCTCGCGGTCCGTGAGTTCGAGCCCCGCGTCGGGCTCTGGGCTGATGGCTCGGAGCCTGGAGCCTGTTTCCGATTCTGTGTCTCCCTCTCTCTCTGCGCCTCCCCCGTTCATGCTCTGTCTCTCTCTGTCCCAAAAATAAATAAAAAACGTTGAAAAAAAAAATTTAAAAATGATAGTTGAGACGTTCTTCAATTCAGTCAGGCTTATGAGGGAAGGCACTCTTTGCTACTTTGAACCAAGCTTGGTACATAAGCCTTGGAATCAGATACAAACGGATTTACAGCCCAGCCATTTCAGCTGATAACTTTGTGGCTGGGACCAAATTAGTAACTTCTCTGTACGTATCTTTCCTTCTGCAGAAAGCCAGAATAGTGAAATAGGCCTCATAGGAACACAGGAATTATTTCTAATGATTAGGGGGAGTAATGGTTGTAAAACACATCTCCTTCTGTCCCCGTGTCACATAGGTGTGAGTTTCAGCATTGACTGCCCTGACATGTGTCACCTGCCTGCTCCCTCACTCTTGCCTCTATAGGCGAGACTTCTGCTGACTCCTGTCTAGATTTCACTCCACGTCTCTTCTCCTCACTAAGTTGTATTTACCTGCAACCGTCCTTTGGACTCCAGCATCCACCTAGTAATCTCTGTTTCCTGCCTCCCCCTACCCTAGTGTGACAGCACGAGATAATACTATTTGACCCCTTTCTCTTTATTCCTGGAGTTTCTCCGCTGATTGTTTATCAGGAGCAGAAGCAACACGCGGTGTTGATGACCATCAAATTAGTGCATCTGTTTCCTAGGGCTACCATAACAAATTACCACAAACCTGAGTGGCTTAAAACAACAGAAACGTATTTAGTCACACTTCTGGGGGCCAGGGACCGTATTCCCTCCAAAGGTTCTAGAGGAGGACTCCCCCGGCCCTTGCCTCTGGTGGTCCTAGGGTTTCTTGGCTTCAGGCAACATAATTGCGATCTCTGCCTCCATCTTGACATGGACTTCTTCCCTGTGTCTCCTCCGTGTGTCCTTTTGTGGCTCTTAGAAGGACAGTCTCATTAGATTAGGGCCTACCCGTTCGCCTGGGTGGCTCAGTCGGTTAAGCAGCCGACTTCAGGTCACGATCTCGCAGTCCGTGAGTTCGAGCCCCGCGTCGGGCTCTGGGCTGATGGCTCAGAGCCTGGAGTCTGTTTCCGATTCTGTGTCTCCCTCTCTCTCTGCGCCTCCCCCATTCATGCTCTGTCTCTCTCTGTCTCAAAAATAAATTAAAAAAAAAAAAAATTAAAAAAATTAAAAAAAAAAAAAAGATTTAGGGCCTACCCTAAGCCAACCTGATCTCATCTCAGTCCTTACCATAATTATATCTGCAAAGACCCTATTTTCAAGTAAGATCACATTCTGAGGTTGTGTGTGGGGTTGAACAGCGTTCCCCTACTATCGCTGATAATTGGAAAAAAGTTATAGCGAACTCAGTATATTTAATTTGCTCTATTTTCCTTGAAAACCTTCTGACAGGAAGCAGTGTAGAAGCGTTGCCATTCAGGCACTAGGGTCAGGACCGTCTCGATTCTGGTGTCAACAGGGTTCCAAATGAAAGTTTGTGGTCGGCTGAGTGATTGCCGGAACTCTCAGTAGGTTTCGTCGAAGGTTGATAGACACAGTTTGCTGCCTTACTGTGTATAATGATTTGCTAGAGATAATTACACTGACGCCCAAAGCCAAGGTGCTGCCGGTAACCTCTTGCTGGTTTCCCAACGAAGTGTAGCCAGAAGCAATATCTTCATCATATCACACTGTGCGAATACGAGCGATGTTGCTTTTGAGTGGTATTTGCATCGCTGGCAATTGTTGCCATTCGACTCTGTGGTCCACAATACATTCAGCTTTTATCAGCGTAAATAGATTAGTCCCATTTAAGGTCTGTTGGAAGTCATCATGAAAATCGTAAAGTTGAAGAGAGCCGATCAGTTGATTTTCACCCCTGTACGTTCTGAGAGGTGGTGCTCATGGCCCCACTTTACCAAAAGAAATACGAATTTACCGCGGTTTGAAGTTGGGATTTTCCTTGAGTTTTACTCTTATTATTTTATTCACTAGCAATATTGTTTGGTCTCTTTATGACAAGTGGGGGCCTCAGATAAATCACCCACTAGTGGTTGCATCAGGCTTTATCCAGGACGATGGAGTAGAAGATGCCTTTATTCTTGTCTTTGGTTGTTTATGTCGTCACTGGGGCTTTCAGCGCTCAACCTGTTCACTTCTGAGACAGCTGAGCAAATTAAATCTTTCGTTACCAATGGGGACTTAAGGGATCTTATAACGTTCATTTGTGTCTTCAAATTGTCTTCCTGTGTTTTTTTTTTTTTTGTAGTATTCTGTTTACTGATTTAATACACTTTATTTTTGTGAAATTTTGTTGCGATGCTTCATAGCCTTTTGGGAAAATAACTCATGTAAATGTTATGGCTTGTGGGAAAAACACCTGAAATGTGGATCTAGTCTTGTCAGCTCAGTGACGTTAGACAAGCCCAAGCCACTTGTCTCCCCTGACACCCATCCCTTCCCTCATCTGTCAAAGGGGACTGATACTCAAGCTACCTCCTAAGACTACGGTGAGAAGTCCTTATGGGCTCATGTATTCAACAGGGCTCTGTGAACTGCTCTACATACTGGATTGTTGGGTCTTAATATTATTGGTCCACACACCCACCTGATCCTCCATTCAGAGAAACCCGTTAACATTAAAGGGAATGGTGCTAAAAAGACACCTACAGGCATGAAAACTGTTTCCTGGGAAATGAAAAGCTTTACTTGTTTTTACCGACAGTGTGGTATACATGATTAGACAACCAGCATAAGAACCTGGCAATATTTTTTCCACAGTTTATCATGAATATTTTAAAATCCTAAAAAGGCTGAAAAAACCTATTCAGAAAACACCCACACACTCACCATCCAGATTCTACTGTTAACACTTTATGCTGTATTTGTTTCACAGCATGACCAAACCTGGTCGTTTTAATTCGTCAGCCGCCCCAGAAGTGAATTCCCAGTTGTTCCCTAAGGACTTTACCATGATGTTGTTCACAGGTTTTTAATATCTTAGAAGGTCGGAACATAAAGAGAAATAAATTAAGTGGGAAAGTAACTGCTTTGTTCAATTTCTAAAAGTACTCACCCAACGGTTTCCTTTAAGTAGTGTCACGGAACAGTAAATTGACCGGCTTATGCTTGTGATTAATCTGTAAGTACTGCCTTTGTTGATAGGAACTTGTCCTTATGACTATTGATGAAAAAGACTGTGAAGTGAGCGAATGAGAGGGGATTTTATATGCAGACAGGAGGCACATCATATGGTCAACTTGAATTTTTACAGATACCTTTATCGTCTTATCTCTGCATGAGATGGTTTTCTTAGAAAGTTCCTTCTTAACTAGACTTCTGTAAGTAGCTTTGTGCAAAGCAAGGAGCGACGGAAATGAGGGAGAGTGAGCAAGTATACACATGTGCCCAGAGAGATCAAGAATGATGATTGTGTGCGTGTGTGCGTGTGTGTGTGTGTGTGTGTAGAAGATCTTTACAACCAGCCCGGTGAGAATTAGTAACGATTTCAAAGTGTGGTTTTTCAAGTCAGTTGTAATTACAAACGTTTTCTTCAACAATGCATCGTCCCTCATAATGTGTTGGGAACACATTTTAGTTTGGATGCAACTTTTCAAGGATTTATTATATCTGGGTTATGAGGTCAGTTTAAAAGGAGCAAGCTGGACGGCTTTGTCCACGTGGATGGAGGAGCTCTGAGGGACTGTTGCATGAGAAAGTAATTACAGTTAGCGACACGTGTCTACCAGCTTAGCTTGGTACTAAGAAACTTGTCAGAGCACGAGGCTGCTTCAGAGTGACGTCAATCTAGGGATAAGCCCTGGATTTTAAACGATGATTCTGAACTTATTTTCTCAGTCAAGGTAGGCCCACTGATGGCCATCTCAGTTGTCACTTGGACTGTTCTATGAAACAGGGCCCGTTTGGGGTGTTTGGGACGTGGATTGGGTGCTGTCTGCTTTGATCTTGCCTTGGCCCACTCCTGGTGGATAAGCAGGAGAGAAGGTAATGACTTATGACAGGTCTGCTGACAGGGACCGAGCTACATTAACACTCTGTCGCTCAGATCCATAGAGAGCTGCCTTTGCCCGAAGTGTATTTGACTTTACTTGCTAACAAAGGCATCTTCAGATTTATTTCTTTTCCGTAAATGCTATAGAGGAGGAAGAACATCCTATCAAAAGGTACCAAGAGAGGAAAGTCTGGCTCGACAGCCTAAGGAAATGATAGCTATCGTTCTTGGGAGCAGCAGAATTGCTGATCTGGCGAGATTACCAGTAGGAGCCAGATGAGTGGAGACAGAGGACTGCTGTTCTTGGGCAATTTTTAAGGTTCTTATCCTAAGTAATTTTGCTCTGAGTGTCACAGCTCTGGCTTGGAGATGTTCTAGTGAGAAAATGAAACGGCAGAAACCAGAGCATCTCAGCTTAAAAGTTAATTGGCCCTTCAGGAGTAACTGTTCAAATAAAGCAGCTGTTCTTGGTTTGGCTTTGCAAGGATCCTGCCCTATTCATCAACTTGCATGCATTTCCGTTAGTTTAGATACTGTAAGATGGGCTGGTGAAAATCGGATACGTCTAGTAGAACGAGTGATAGACAACGCGGTGTCGTGGGGTAATTTCTATGTTGAAATTCTAGATAAAACTAAATGATAAATCTCGGTTAAACACCTGCTCGATGCTGTCACTAGAAAGGGAATGTGGGGCTCCATAAAGGATGGCTCCCATTTCAGAGGGGCTTCCAGTTGGGGAATAGGAGTTCCTCGTGCCTGCAAACCACCTTGGGGGAGAGTTTGTAACTAGCACTGAAGATTTGCAGTGTGAGAGTTGAGGGCCCTGAGGACTGGAGGATTCGAGAGATGTCAGGCAAGCTGTGGGTCCTGAACAGGGCATCGCAGGGCGTGTAGAAATGGAGACAACAGAGGAGAAGGTAACCCAAACAAGGGGCATAACATAAGTAGAGACACAAAAGGTGTGTTCATGAGACAGTTGAGGTTAGACTACCTGAGTGAAGGATGAATGGGGAGTGGGAAATAAGAATAAACAGGGGCACAAAACTTGTTATGCAGGTCTTAAACTTCAAGCAGAACAGTTTACTTTCAAAGAGGGAAGGCGGGGGGGGGGGGGGCCCTGGGTAGCTCAGTCGGTCAAGTGTGGTTGGTTAAGCGTCTGAGTCTTGATTTCGGCTCAGGTCATGATCTCAAGGTTCGTGAGTTCAAGCCCCGCTCAGCTGGGATTCTCTGTCTCCTGCTCTCTCTGCCCCTCCCTACTCACTATCTCTCAAAAATAAGCAAACATTAAAAAATTAATGAAGCAGGAAGAGGCACAGTCATGAAAAGTTCTAGTGAAAGGAGTTCTTTGGCTCTTGTCTGATTTGACCTTGCCTAACGGCAGATTGAGCTTTTGAGGGAGAGTGGGCTTTGGCAGTTCACAGACAGGATTAGAGGGTAGGGAGCGAGCCTAGGGTCAGGGAGGCCATCCACGGCAGGGATCCAGTGTCCCAGCTTAGAAGTGAAGGCAAAAAAGTTTCCTGTGAGTGTTCTCTTCAGACTGAAGCTTCAGGTAATGACCTTCCTGGCTGCCTGAGGTTTGGCGAGCCCCCACATTTTGCTCAGCCTGGCATTTGAAGTCGTTCTTTTGATCGTCATAATCGGCCAAACAGGCTGACTTTGTGGGACAGGGATTGTGAGCCCTCCCAGGCAGTGCCTGGGTGGGGCTCTTCATCACCTCTGTCCACGTGAGCAGCCATTGGTTGTAGCGTGTTCATGTATTTAAAAATTAAGCCGTATATTTCCCACCGATTACCTTTTTAGACACACAGGAGCTCTGTCAGTTAAAGCCCTGCTTTGGGGAAAAGGCAACACGCAGCTAGCTCATTAACAGGCTATCTGTGTCATGATGTCCTTTTTGGATTGTGCATATTGGAAATAGAGTCTTCTGGAAGGCAAAAAAAAAAAAAAAAATCCTCCTAGGCTTTCAGTTTCCCTTTCTTTTTCTCCTCATTTTTATCTGCTTCTTTTCCCTCCATGGTTACAGCTATTCCCATGATGGATGGTCATATCTTTGGAGTCCAGAATACCCTGAGTATATTCACTTGCAAATAGCTACAAAGTCAAATTCAGATAGCTGCACTTAAATGAAAGGCTTTCTGTACCTCTCTTCATCGGACACATACGACTCCTCCTTGCCCTGTTTCAACCACAGGAGCTTAATTGCTTCTTCCTTTTTATTCCACAAAGCGTGTTTTCATTTGTTCTCCCCTTGGTCCTTCCAAGGTCAAAGCTGCCTAATCAGGTGCTTGCAAAAGTGTTCTGGTGACCTTGCGTGCTGCGTTTGCCCATGGCTTCCCAGGCTTTACCAAAATGAACAGCCTGCCTATGTAGAGAGGGCTGACCTGTCAGTTAATTTCTTGCGCCTCAAACAAGAAGTATCTCCTTTTCTTCCGTCCTTTCAGGGTTTTACTTTAGAGCCAAAAGAAATCTCTTGACACATAGTAGGTGCTCCTTTGGTGAATGAATACACTAGAAATTGCCAACGGTAAGCCTCTGGCTTACACAGTTAGGGATATGGTGTGTAAAAGCCAGCCTGTGTTGTTTGCCAAGAAAAGTAGCATTAAATATTTGTTTTTTTAAATAAGCTTTTTATTTCAACAAGTCTGAGGTTTACAGTTGCAAAGACAGTACAGAGAGGTCTCATACACTCCACACCTTGTTTCCCCTGTTATTAGCATCTTCTATTACTATGGTGCATTTGTTGCATTTAACCAGCCAGTGTTAATACATTCTTGTTAACGCCCTTACGTTATTCAGGTTGCCTTGGCTTTTACCTGGCGTCTTTCTTCTGCTCCAGTATCCCGTCCAGGACACCACATGACAGTCACTGGGCTTGACTTCTTAGGTTCCTCTTGGATGTAGCAGTTTCTGAGACTTTCCCTTTTTTGAATGGCCTTGACAGTGGGTTAGATACTTGTAAAAAGGCCTGCCATATGGGTTTGTGTGATGTTTTTCTCATGACTCGACGAGAGAGTATGTGTTTTGGGAGGGAAGACCACAGAGGTAAGGTGCCACTCTGATCACATCATATCAGGTAGACATGATGCTATCAACTAGACTTATCACTGTCAACCTTGAGCATCTGGCTGAGGCAGCGTTTGTCAGGTTTCTCCACTAGAAAGTTGCTCTTTCCCCTCCTCTGCATAGTCTACTCTCTGGAAGGAAGTCTGCCTGCAGCCCCCCCCCCCGGGGGGGGGGGGGGGGGGGGGGAGTAGGGAGTTGTGGTCCACTTCCTTGAGGGTAGAGTATTTGCATCAATTATTTGGAGAGCTTCCGCATGAGAGATTTGTCTCTTCTATTTTTGTATGTATTTAGCTGCTTATTTATGTTGTACGGACTCGTGGATTTTTACAGTATACAGCAGGTTATGACACAATACTACTTTATGTTGTACGGACTTGTGGATTTTTGCTGTGTACAGCAGGTTATAACACAGTATTTTTATTGCTCACGTTGCTCCAGCTTTGGCCACTGGGAGCTCTTTCTGTTAGCACCTGTACTTCCTGTGTCCCTATCTTTGTGATTTTTTTTTTTTTTTAACATTTCTTGTTTTCTGGCACAACAACATGCTCCACGCTCCATCTGTATATTTTCTGCCCCAGCCCTAGAATCAACCATTTTCCCAAGGAGCCCCAGCTTCTGTTATTAGAGAACAGCATTGGCAATCAGTATCTGGGGACTTGGATTATTGCTACTTGAACATGATTACTTCTAGATCCTCTCTGCTGGTAGAGAAAATAAATCTATGGTTTATATTATATATTGTGTGTATATTCTTATCCATACCTATTTCTGCACATAGCTACTTATGTGTATATATTAACTAAAAATGAATTCATACTGATGTTTCCAACTCAAGCGCATTACTGTGTGGATCATTCTAGCCTCCTTCTCTCACCTTACTTATCTGAAACCTCCTTCTCCAGTAGTAAAAAAAAAAATCTGGCTCCCCCCATCCACCATCCATTTGCTCAACTATTGAAGCCCAGCAAATACGTCCAGCAGTATGCCCTGTGACAAACAGCTTGATCAGCTAGGGCCTAGTTCTTAATGTACAGTTTCTTTGGCCTTTAGTTTTACATACCCTACCAGTTTCTGAAATTGCTTGGGTTGGCACCTTTTTCTCCTACTCCTTTCAAGAAGGTCGTTTTATATATTTGGAATACAACTGGATAGTTTTGTCACATTCTGCACTGCACCCCGGGATCCCTTAGCCTTCTAAATGATTCTTTAATTTGCATACATTAAGGTTCATTCTTTGTGCTCTCGAGTTCTGTGGGTTTCGACAAATGCATTAATGTCCTATATCTGCCATTATAGCATAATACAAAACGGTTTTTACCACCCCTCTTCCCCCCAAATATCCCTATACTTCATCTTTTCAACCCACCTCCCCTTTCCCCACATCTCTGGCCATCACTAATCTTTTTACTGTCACTACAGTTTTGCCTTTTCCAGAATTCATGTAACTGGAATCATACAGTGTTTAGCTTTTTTTCAGACTGGCTTCTTTTAGTTAGCAATATGCATAAGGTTCATTCATAGCTTTTCATGGCTTCGCAGCTCATTTCTTTTCATCACGGAATAACAGTCCGTGGTATGGATTATGGATGTAGTGTGTGATACAGATACACCAGTTTGGTTATCCGTTTACCTATTAAAGGGCATCTTGGTCGCTTCCGTTCAGGGGGATTATGAGCAAAGCTGCCGCAGACATCCACCCTGTAGATTTATGATCGTAAGTTTTCAAATCAGTTGGGTGTTGTTTTTAACTGTTTATAGAAATTGTGAGGACGAATGGGGTTGCGACCGTGGTGAGGACAGACTTACAAATAAACAAAGTTGCCCCGGTGGTAAGTGCTTTAATGAAACTATGAATATGATGAGTAAACTTGTACATAAGAAAAAGGCAAAAGTAAAAATACCCACATTTACTCTTAGGTGCTATTTTAAAACTTACTCTTAGGTTCTATTTTTTGAAAAATACTTAGCATTCCTTTCCAGGAAAAAGACTCTTTGTCCAATTCCCCCTTTCCTCCTAGGCCCCTCCCCCCACAAGACCACCCTGCTGGAGACTTGCAGCTACAACCACAGTAGAAGACGGTGAGTCAGGTGGCCGTGAGTCAGGTGGCCGTGAGTCAGATAGCACCAACATTTTCTGTCTGCAAAGATAGTCCTGGAAATTCACTGGTGACAGACCCCTTCAGAATTTAATGATTTTTCTTCTTCCAACTGAAATAGTAGGAGAGAACATCCATGTAAGGGTTAAAAAAAAAAAAACAAAAAACCACTCTTGCCCATTAGAAGGGGAAAAAAAGGCATAGGGACTTTCCGCTATCTGGAAACATGGAATTAATAGGCCAAAAGAGCAAATAAAATAATTTTACCAACTCATTCAGTGCTGACAGTAAGTAAATTTATTCTGGGATTTGGGGTTCCTCCTCCAGGGATTTTTTTTAATGTTTATTTTTGAGACAGAGACAGAGCACGAGTGGGGAGGGGTAGAGAAAGAGGGAGACACAGAATCCAAAGGAGCCTCCAGGCTCCGAGCTGTCAGCACAGAGCCTGACACGGGGCTCAAACTCATGGACCATGAGATCATGACCTGAGCTAAAGTCAGACGCTTAACTGACTAAGCCACCCAGGTGCCCCCAGGGATTGCTTATAGAAGGAGCTAAACCCATGGGGCGCCTGGGTGGCGCAGTCGGTTAAGCGTCCGACTTCAGCCAGGTCACGATCTCGCGGTCCGTGAGTTCGAGCCCCGCGTCGGGTTCTGGGCTGACAGCTCAGAGCCTGGAGCCTGTTTCCGATTCTGTGTCTCCCTCTCTCTCTGCCCC
>NW_024412391.1:13018104-13051899 GCF_014898765.1 Herpailurus yagouaroundi | reverse complement strand
TGCCCCTCCCCCGTTCTTGCTCCCTCCCCACTCCTAAAAAATAAATAAATGTTTAAAAAAAAATAAAAAAAAAAAAAAAAAAAAAAAAGAAGGAGCTAAACCCAGTGGAACCAGCCACATGGGAATGAATCCTTGCTTTGTCAAGAGCTAAGCTTGTATCTTTCAAGAAGAGCTTTTGTGTTAAATTTCCAGGAAGAGAGGCCAGGGGTCTGTTAAGGGGCTTCTTGCTTTCTGTTTGCACACCTTTGAATATTAGGTGACGGGGTCAGCTGGGCCCATTGGAGCCTGATTTGTATACCAGCCAGCAGTGAAGAAGATGGAATAGAGAGAGAAGAAAAAATGTGTGTGTTTACAGCCTGGGCAGTGGGGACGTGCGTTGGCATATGCACATCCTTCTTGAATGTACAGTCACCTGCATATTCGTAAAATACAGCACAAGCTCAGAGGCTCGATTCGGTTAGCAGGTCCTTTTTGTGTGTAGAGGGATTAATAGAGTGGAAGGACTGTAGACAGAGGGGCCAGATGGTAAGTGCAGAGAGAACTTTCTGCAACACCCAGCATGACAGGAAATTTGTAAGCTGCAAGTGATCAGAAACTTTTTGATGAACAGAACATAAATATGAGAAAATTAAAGATTTCTCTTTAAGTGAAAAACAGAAGAATTCAGATAGAAGTTGTAATTTATAATGTTACAGTTTAGTTGGTGAGTGTTTTTAATTAATCCCTGGGTAACTATATTTTTAAAAATCTTGCTATAGTTCATATATTTGGCTAAAATGCATTAGTTAAATATTTATGTGACTAGTTATATATTTATAATGTCTGCTCTTTTTATGGAGTGGTTTTACAGAAATAATCATAAGTGACTGGATCAAAAGTTATTTTTACTTTTTCCCAGCTAACCATATGTAGGAAAAACCAAGCTAATTGGCTCCTGAAACTACATCAGATTGACCCCCTGAGTACTAACCCACCTGGAAGTCTTGTACCTGGGTAGCAACAATCAATTGCTGTCGAGCTAGCTTAGCAAATGCAAATACGTCCAGTCTTGGCGCAAATTTTAGGCTTATGTTAATTCTCCTTCCTCACTTCTGGTCAGGTAGGTACATGCTGGTTTACTTCTATAGCAGAAAGACAACTTAGCAGACAAGGAATGTTGTAACCAAACTTCCACACGTGAGACACGTGTTCTGTGTAAGCCCTAACTCTGATTGTATGTGGTTAGCTTGTAGCATAAATTTTCCCCAGTTAGTGTTGATATTTTCTACCACGGAAAGTCTGGACTCCCAAAGAGTTCTAGAGCTGGAATTTGAAGCTTAACTAGTTAAGTGTATGGTCTAAGGTGATATATCTGATAAATGACAGCTCCAGGAGTAGAATCCAGACCCCTCTTTTGCTGACCCAGTTCTCTTTCTCTTCTACCTACCGTATTCTTTAAAACCTTCTCCCCCTTTCCTGTTCTGAGTAATTTGTTTACATTGGATTTTAGCACCAACACTTGTAACTATAAGGGAACTATTCCGTTCTTTGGCACTTTCAGAAAAAGAACATCTCGCACCACCTCCTGTGTAGGGTGACTTTGCTTTTCTTTTTGCTCCTTTCTCTAAAGGCAGAGCACATTTCACTCCAAAACCAAATAACAAGCATCTCTCTCCTAATTTGTGGTTTTCAAAATTTCAGACTGTTTTTTTCCCCTTGCTGTCCAGAATGCTGTCTGAAAAGTCACAGTGATTTAAATAATTGATGGCTACTTTATGAAATTGTCAGCCTGGATCCATCCCCCTCCTTCCTCCAACCCCGAATCCTTGAACAGCTAATCCTTTTATGTTGCTTCCTTTTTCTCTTTTTTTTTTTTTTTTCCCTTCCTGGTTTCATTTAGATAATTGTATTATTCGCCCTGGAATATAATTGCCGTTACACTATGGGGGGAGGGGGGCGGCACAAGGTGGGCTTCCTGCTGTTGGCATCCGCGGGTTGTAAAATGTCTGTTATGCTCTAGCCTCTAATTTCTTTGCCATCCCACCTTTGAAAGATTTAATTATACCTGTGTGGAAGCATAATTTGAAATACGACTTCTGATTCTTTGGGAAGATAGACTAATCCATTGTTAAACATGAACAAGCATGGCACTGTGGAGAAAACTTTGGACTGGAATCTCTGTGCCGCTGAACAAACAAGTTCTGAATGCCTACTGCGTACCGGGCACTGGCCTGAGCACTAAGGAAGGCAAAATTTAAAAGAAGAGAGAAAGTGCCTTCCAGGATGGAATATCTTGGTGATCTGCTGCCCACTTGTGATGCAGCTTTGGGCAGTGCACTTAACCTCTTTGGGCCTGCCTTTCTCATCTCCAAACAGAGGATACTGGTCCTCTTTAGAATATCCTTCCAGCTGTAACATTCCATGGTGCTCTGGAAAAAGACCATCAGTTATCAGCCAAATTCCCTTGTTGTCAGATCTGATTTGAAGAGCAGGGGATGATAAAAAGTATACATTCTCTGTGACAGAAGTCAGTTTGTCACCTCTGAAGTCAGAGACGGTCCAGTGTGAGAGCTCTTAAAGGATTGCCTTTTCTTAGCAAATGTATTTTCTACCTGGTAAGTCCAGCATGCCCGAAGCAAGGTGCATTTTGGGAACAGAAGGTGATCGTCTCTGAGCCACTACAAGTTGTTCAGAAAGGAGCAGTAATAACTTTTCCAAATTACTGCCTGATATCTTTCTTCCGTCTCAATGAAGCTGTTTTTTCCAGTGAGAATTTGGATCCTAACACGTGTTTTTCACAAGTCGGAGTTGCGCTGTCCATTGGTTGGAAGAAAGTTCGCAAAATGGTTCTTGTGCTTCTTTATATGCTGTTATGTTTCTCTTTGGAGGCGTCTAGTTTGGATACAGTGAAACTTGCCAACCCAAGAACTTAGAAAACGAAGGATGCGAAATATAAACATAATAATGGATCAGGCTCTGTAACTTTGAGGGGAAATGATATTCATCTCTGTCAGATCCTTACAGTGTTGGATAAAGCAAACCCAAAATGACAGCCTATAGCTGGTTACAAATGGAACACAAATAACACATAATAAAATAGAGATTTAAAGTAGATTTTATAACATGTTTATTTCAGGGAACAAATCATAACCCATTTGCCTTATTGGAAAAACAATTTTCTTGTTACACAGGGAAAATGGAGTATTTAAAAAGGAAATGAATATGACAACCAAATGGACTTGGTTGAAATTGGCAAATGTGTTTCTTATTTACTTGTTGTTTTTGCACTGGGGAGAGCGATACTGGGCCTCGACTGAACCTGCTTTCAGGAGTGATGGTTCTTTTCCAAAAACCTAGCCATCTGGGGTAAAGTCGTTTGTGCACGTCCCGTCCTTTCCGGGAATATAAATGGACACCAGAAATCTGTCCCCTTCATGTACAATCTTCATGCTCTCCAGAATTTTCAACCTACCTCTTTTTTCCTCTTCATCTGTATGCAAACCTTTGCAAGCAGCCCTCTCCTCTATTGTCCGGTAATAAAATATTGTCAATCTAGTAGTAGGCGCTCCTCTTTTTTGTCGTTTTACTTATCTTAAGGACTGTGTTCCTTAGCCCAATGCTTCTAAAATTTTAATATTCATTTTAGCCACCAGGAGGATCCTTTTAAAATGCATATTCTGACTCAGTGAGTCCCAGGACGCCTGGGTGGTTCAGTTGGTTAAGCATCCAACTCTTGACACAGGCTCAGGTCGCGATCTCACGGTTGTGAGATCAAGCCTCACGTCGAGCTCCACGCTGAGCATGGGGCCTGCTTGGGATTCTCTCTCTCTCGCTGCCCCTCCCTCACTCGTGCTCTCTCTCTCTCTGATTCAGTCTGGTTGATTCCTTAGGTTCTACATTTTGAACCAACACTGAAGTAGGGCTGAAGCCGCTGGTCCGTGAGCCATTCTTTGAGTAGAAGGCTGTACACGAGGGGCCAACAAGCTTTTTCTGTAAAGGGCCAGAGAGCAAATATTTCCATGCATCTCTGCAAGCTGTATTGCCTCTATTTGAACAGTTGGGCCATTGTAGTATAGAAGCAACCATGGACAATGTGTCAGTGAACGAGCATGGCTGTGTTCCAATAAAACTTTAATTACAAAAAAATGTAGTGGCTGGATTTGGCTTGCAGCCATAGTTTGCCAACCTTTGCTTTAGACAATGTCTTTGAAATGATAACTGTGTTTTTTAAACTTGAGGTTTTTCATCCAAAGGTTTACAAAGGATTGTCTTACAATGTTAAGCATATATGTGAAGCGGGTAGAGGTTAATTTGTGCTCTACGAATATTACGTGAGGAAAAAAAATGTAGGCCAATCAACAAGGTATCTTTTCTCTCTAGGGGACTTAGAAGAAGACAAGAGGCATCATGTTTTAGCGCTGTTGTGGCACAATGTGACAACATTTTGAAAACTCACTTCCTGTCTGGCAAGCGGTGGTTTATGGTCAATTTATTGTTATGGGCATGCCTCTCTCCGAAGCCTGACTCTTGTCTGCCTATGTGCCTTCCTCCCATCACATCCCTTGCCATATCACTTGGCGCTGATCCATATTTGGGTAATGAGATAGTTTGTTGTGCCTGCAATGAAGAAAATGATTTAAAATGTTTTTTAATAAGTTAACAGGAGCAAGTGTTGAAATTACTGTAATGAGATAATGACAGTGCAGCACATTGCTTTGAAGATTGTGCTCTGGTGAAAAATGTACACTCTTAATAAATTCATTTTCACCGTCTTTTCCTTGGCCAGGTTGTTTAGCCTTGGCCGGTCTGCCGGTAGCAGAGAAATGGACAGATGAGTTAGTAATCAACAAAGAAAGAACACCAAAGCGGGCCATCATTTAAGAGGACTAGTGAGCTTTAGGATATCAGCCATGGGGGACTTGGGGCCAGATCTTACCAGGACAGGTGCCTTATGGGAAGATGAAAATCCAGACTTCTGAACCGCCAGCCAGTGTAACAGGTGCAGCTTTTAAATCTGAGGACGTGGGTCACGTGTAACTTTATTTCTTTGAAGTTTCAAGTGTTAAACCTGAAAGTTCTCTAAGTCTCCTTGCGTACTCAGCCTGCACGTATCCTACGTGTACTCAGTACGCAGCACAGCGTGAGATAGGGAGCTACCGAGGTGAGAAGGCCCAGAGACTGCCGTTAAGTGTATTATTTAGGAGACAGTGGCAGTCAGCAAATCCGTGTTAGACCTTCCGCGATCTACATTTGTACTTGGCACGTTGGGAGTTCAGGAGGGGGAGTGGTCATTCAAGAAAGATTTCATAAAGGAGGTGATACTTAAGCTGAATCCACAAAGGTGGGGCATATTCAAAGTCGAGGAAAAGACATTAACAAAATAGAGAGACAGGGAATAGCATAGCACATGAAAGAAAAGAGATACGTTGTCTTCTACACCTATCATGGAATCCCATACAGCAGCGCATGAATCGCATGTTCTACATAGTCTGGATGAATCTAACGAAATTACGTTCAAAACGAGAAGCAAGACACAAAAGAATATGTAAAATACGATTCCATTCATAAGAATTATGAATTATACTATATATTTTAGGGACACATATCCAAGTGGTAAAATTATAAAGAGCAGCAGCAGAAGGATTATTATAAAGGTTACCACAGGTGGTGAGAGAGAAGGTTTCAACTGGGGCGGAGAGAACTTGGGATACTGGAAAGTTCTGTTTTGTTTTTGTTTTTTTTTTTTTTTACCATGTTTGGGGCTCCATTGGGGGTTTGCTTCCTGATTAACATAAACATACATTGTCATAAACCTTCTCCCGTAGATGTTACTGTGAAATATATGTGTCCTATTTCACAATAAAGAGGTTTTTTTAAAAAAGAAAAACTCTGAGATAGGCAGTAGGAAATGAAACAGTAGTCATGAAAGGGGTCAGGCTGTATAATCACATAATCACTGATACAGGTGGGCATGGAAAGCCAGGTCTATGATGGTCCCAGGTTTTTAATTTGTAGACTAGAAAGATGGCATCTGTTGAGACCGGGAATGTTGTATCCATACCAGGTTAGGGCTTTTCTGCTCTCTCTCCTCTCAGGCCCATTCTTATTCTACCCAAATGTCATTATTTATACCTGCTTCTTCAGATGAGTATAAATCAGCACCATTTCCCCCATAGTCCTGTCAAGAAAATCGCTCAGTTGCCCCATCTTCATGCTCATGGATTCCAGCAATCAGCTCCGAGGATGTGTATTCTGTTTTACATTTTCACCCAATTTCATTTCAGAGTGTTTACTCCACCACACATTCCGTTCTTACCAGGTTGGCATATACCATGCTTACTGCTCCTTTTTCTTTCCCCGTCCTTGGCCATACCTCTCCGCCATGTTTCCATAAGAGGGACAGCATTGCTTTATCCTTTTCCTCAGATTCCACCCCATTTTTTTTAATGTTCATTTTTGAGAGACAGAGTGCGAGGGGGGAAGGGCAGAGAGAGAGGGAGACACAGAATCTGAAGCAGGCTCCAGGCTCTGAGCTGTCAGCACAGAACTCGACGCGGGGCTCGAACTCAAGAACCATGAGATCATGACCTGACCTGAAGTCAGACACTTAACCGACTGAGTCACCCAGGCACCCCAGATTCTACCCCATTTTTTTTAGTGTTTACTTTTGAGAGACAGAGCATGAGTGGGAGAGGGGCAGAGAGAGGGAGACCCAGAATCTGAAGCAGGCTCCAGGTTCCTAGCTGTCAGTCCAGAGCCCAATATGGGGCTTGAACTCATGAACCTCGAGATTATGACCTGAGCCGAAGTCAGATGCTTCACCAACTGAAGCACCCAAGCGCCCCAGATTCCACCCCATTTTTATAACCAAACTTAAAATCCCCTTCAGAAGGCCATTCCTGACTAAAAAGGAAGTCTGAAAATATCGGTGTTTACATGAAAACCACACTGAATTTTCTACTTGGATTGTGATCAATTTTGGTCTTTCTCATATGGATTTTGTAATTTTTAATTTAAAAGGGCCTTTCCTTAATTCAAACCTGAAAATTCAAAGTTGACGTCTTGAAGTTAAGATTGGTGTGTATAAGGAGCCTCCCCATCATGGGAGCTTCGGTTTTTAATGCTGCATGTTTTCTCTTTATGTGAACCTGAGCGAATAAGCTGTTATCTATTTAGAAGGGTGATAGGGTGGCATACTCTGAGCAGGTAGGCACGTGCTTTGTGGTGTTGTCCTAGTGCAAGAGCTGCAGCCACAGCGTCCACGGACCGCGTTACGAGAGGTGACGGGGAACATTCCATTCGGTTGAAAGGCATTGAGCATGGCCAACGAGCAGAGGTATGTCCAACTAGTGGAGACGGTGGGCTTAGGAACAGAGCCTCTGCCCATTGTGCTGGCTGAGACATCTGTGGGTCAGACTCCTCCCGAACTGTCTGGAAGCTGCTTCTCCCGGAAAGTCAGAAAACCCTTTCCTGGGGCTCGGCGGGCTTTCTCCTTGACAGAAGCGCTTTGCCTCTGGCTGCCTCTCCAGCGCACAACTCCTGCCCCATGTCCCAGCCACACCACTCTCCCCTCTCACCCAGCAAATCACATCTTTCTTGACACCAGTCGGGAGCTTGGTTGAAACAAAACTCTGCACTCGCAGTTGCCAGACAGTGAGGTAGAGGAGGCCCTGCTTACTTGAACCGACTAAAGGTCCATTGTATAATCATGTCGTGAACGCAAGTCACGGTAATCTGGTCTTGGCTGTAGTGGTGTCAGAGTGCTGACGGTGCATTCTTGTTTTGGGGGGAGCGGGGGATGGGGGACGGGGAATGAAGTGTCTCTTGTTGACTAGCTCAACTTGTCAGGCTTCTAGGATTTAAAAGAACATAAAAGGCAGGTGGTTGTTCACCATAACAAACCAAGAGACTTTGCAGTGAGTTCTCTGATGAGCGCTCTCACCTCCTCACTCCGCCCCCCCCCCCCACATACACACATGCACGTGCCCGCACACACACGCTCACACACACACACACACACACACACTGGGGAAAATTGTAATTTAGAGCAAAAAATAGTTGAACGTGACCCTGATTTTATGTCTACATAGTTGAGCTTCGGTCAAGCAAAGAAATAGAGGATAAACCGAAAGGAAATTGGAGGAAAGACCACGCAAGAGGCAAGCTAAGACTGGAATTTCGTAAAATCCATTTCTAGGCCCGTCAGCTGCTTGCTTCATTACCTTAGGCTTCCATTTCATCTTTGAAGTCTTTAGTTCTGTCTTTCTATTCATTTCCTTTTCCTTCAGTTTCTCATAAACCTCAAAATGCTAATAATAGAAATCATAGGCCGTCAACCCGGAGTTAGTCGAGTACCTTGTGAGCACAGCCATCTGATCACCCTTAGCTGAGGTGTGGTTTTGTGGGGGTGACGTGTATCCCCCTGGTGGTCGTGGGGGCCTAGCGAGCACCCCCCCCCTTACAGTACTGGTGTCTGTAGGTTGCCCCACCATGTATTAGGCTGAAAGAGTCCGTGCGATTGCTGCCGGAAATTTAGGACCACTCAACTGTAGGACGGGGGTCAGCAAACTTTTTTCTGTAGACAGCCAGTTGGGAAATATTTTAGCCTTCAGAGGTGATATGGTCTCTTCTGCAACTGTCCAACTCTGCCTCGGTAGCGGGAAGGTACATAAATGAACGCACGTGACTGTTCCATCAAACTTCAATTGCAAAAATAGTAGCAGGCAGATTTGGCCCACAGACCATGGTATAGTGGCCAGACTGCTGGATTTCGAGCTGGAGTTTCACATGACCTCTCAAACCCATCTCATCACAGTGTGCTCTTAAGTGGGTCTCGTCACTTGTGTATTTATTCATAAAATTTAGAGTAAGAGCACTTGTCATGCCTCCCTTAGAAAGCTAAATGGGATAATACAGGCGAATAAGACTTACTGTGAAGAACTATGTAAACAGCCTTTTTTCCCTCATAAGTACGATTAGCAGCAGCAAGCGCAGTTTTTCTAGAGGAGTAAAAGGATTACTCCTCCCTTCTAGTTTCCCACAACCATATCGGAGTGTCTTAGAACTCAAGAGAGCCCCACAATGGGAGATAGACTGTTCTGGGAAGGTTCATATACATAGCGTTCCAATTTGAAATCCTAACAACGTATCACATAGCAAAGGGAAGAAATCAGAAATGGCCCTTTTTGCCCGAGTACATCCAAGTACACAGCTTCAGGAAGGTCTTACAGGAGAGGAGAGATGATGCCCACATAATCTATGATACCTTTTCCATCACCCGTGGCACTCAAAGGCGGGATCGGTAATATAGATAGTCTCCTTCCCATCTAAGTGTTTCTGTGTGAAAATGTTAAACTTACCAGGAAGGATTGGATATACTCAAGAGACGGGATAATACTGAAACTTTCCCATTTTCCATATTTTTAACACCAGGGATGCTGGCTTGTAAACATGTTTCATAAAGGACAGCAAAGATAATTGTATCTTACGTAGAATGATGTATTCTCTATAACAGAGTTTCTAATTGGTCTGAGCACTGTCTTCAGAATCATACGTGCCATTTTCTTCACCCGTTAATGTCTTGCACATGATGTTTAATACATGTTTCTCGAGTGAAAATATGTTTAGGCAAAAGTAAATATGTTTTTTTCATATGGGAGAGCCTCTCAGAAGCCAAGAATGCCAAGATACTTTAATCTCTCAATGAAAGTCTCATCTATTTTAACCTGAAGCCAAGGGACCTGAAAGTAGTTTTTAATCCGGTGGGGTTCTGGTAAATTTTCAACAACCTGCTCTCTGAGGAATAAAAAAACAGGGGGTCGGAGAGGTCAATAAATCAAGCCCTGGTTTGTGGTGTTTGCGAACCTCTGTGGTGTAACCAGTCCTACCGCGGCCAATTTTAATCTACCAGCGTGGTGCTGAATGCGGTCCTGAGACGTGCACAGTATAGAATATTCACCGCATGGATGCAATACATGTAAATAACCTCAAAAGAATAGATGATGATAATAATAATAATAGTACATGTGTGTCTCATAATGCCCGTGGTTCACCAGTCCTAACAGTGGACCAGTTCGCTCAATAGGAACCAGCCCCAGCTCATCACCTTGCTTACCACAATGTATTCTAGTGGCTAATTTAATTGTTTGCCTCCTTTCCTAAATAATGAAATGCTTCCTGAAAGCATGCCTGGTGTCTTGATTTGCTCACCCTTGCTGCTGCGATGCCTAGCACATGGTAGGTACTCACGTATTTGTTGACTGAGTGAGCCATTTCAATCCTTTGCATTCCCCCCAAATTAATATCACTGTGAAACCAAAGATGAGACTTGCCTTCCCTAAAAACTACATTATCTTTTCTTGGTTTTGGTCAGCTTTGACAACATACTTACTATGAATGTTCATCTCTCAGCACTTCAGCGTATGAAATATTAATGTTTTCAGTATCTTGCGACTAAGGATCTGTGGGTTATTCATGGGCATAGTGTTCAAAGAAACAACTCCTATAATATAAATATGTTCAGGAACGATTTTTCAATAGAACGTCAATTTCTTTGATCTGTTTGTGTTCTTCTAAACCAACAAAACACTTCCAGTTCCTGTGATATGCAGATTACTTGTCTGGATAAAATTGTAAAAATTTAAAAATTTTCTCTGGGTGCTGCATAACTTCCCTGTTTTCAGCCCAGAGGTTTGTCACAGAGCAGAGTTGGAAATCCTGGCATCTTTGCACTTTAAGGTGTTTTAAGGAGAAAAGAATATGTTTCCCGTAGCGTAGGCTAGTGTTTTCCCAAACTGCGTTCCACAGGGTCCAATTCTGTGGGATGTTAATGATACTGTGTGGCAGCAAGTCTCAAGGTAAACATCGGTTTGGAAAAAAATCACTTGAAACAGGTAATTTTACAGTAGTAGCACATTCCGGAAGGGAACCCGGTATACACTGTTTCCCGGTGAATTTCTTCTTACCAGAGTATCACAGGGACCTCATGTTCTGAGAAGTACTACACTCATATGTGAACAGACTTACAGAATCAGGTAATGTTTAGAACCGAAAGGCCTTAAAGGTTACCTTGGTCACCCCCCCACTTCCCCCACCTGTCAGAATCCATTTGACATCACCTCTGCCAGGTGGCCATCCAACCTTTGCTGAATACCCACCTTATCAGGGAGCAGTGTACTCCCAAGGCCGCCCACTCCCTCACTGGACTCCTGACCTTTTTTTGTTGTCAAACCAAGCTCTTCCTTAGGATTGAACCAAAAACCTGCTTCCCTGTACTTCATCCATTACTTCCAGTTTTGCCGCCTAGAATATTGGTGAAGCAAGTTGGCTTCCTTTCCTTCAAGACAACGATCGTGTTTCCCAGAACCTTCTCTTCCTTAAATGGAACATGTCCAGTTTATTCATCTCTTCTTCCTATGAGGAAGTTCCTCATCCTGATTACTCCCCTCTGGGTGATATCTAATGTCCCTCTCAGAATGGGATACCTAAAATTGAACACAGCCCGCTGTGGTCTGCCGGGTACAAAAGTTTAACTTTTCAGTCAGCAAATACTCCTGGAGCCACTATCCACTTTGGGTACTCTTTTAGACAGTGGGAACACAGACGGCAATAGAGCTTACAGTCTAGCAATGGAAAAACCAACCAGAAAATAAGCAAAGAAAGGAGATGGTGTCGCATAGTCAAAAATGTTACAGAGGCAGTAAAACCGATGTCTGTTATACTAGAAAGTGTTTACGAAGGAGGTGGCTTGTTTTAGATCAGCGGTGAGGGAAAGGCTCTCAGGAGATGTTTGAACTGTTCTCAAATGATACAAAGGAACCAAGAGTGAGCGTCTGTGGGTAGGGGTGTCACCGGAAAGAAGGACCATGTGGGGGAGTATAGTATACTAAGAGAAAATTAACTTCTAAAGAGTAATCCAGTTAATGTGATCTCCATCAATAGTATAGTGGTCTACATTTGTTAGGACATTGTACCGCTGTTCATCCAACCTGGAATTTTTTGTTGTTCTGGTTATTTTTCCAAGAACCTGATCAAATTCTAATTCCTGTTGATTTTTTAGAGATTAAAATCTCCAGACTTTTTTTTTTTTTAATGCTATTGACAAAGCCAATAATTGGGAACTTAAGGGGAAAACATTTGTTGCTCTTAAATTACATAATTTTGGTTTCTTGCTTCTCAGGATGACGTTGAACCCTGACTTTATCATCATTACAACAAATAGCATTATATACAAATAGTATTCTCAGGTATTCTGGTTTTTTTTTTAATTTAATAAATCTTTTATCTCTTTATTCAAAGGTATCAATAAAATTGTTGTATAGGTTATTTCCAAGGAGTATAGACTGTTGTGAATGTCCCCTCAGGTTTAAAGACTCCATTAAGCAACCTGTCTTAATATATCACCTTTTTTTTTACTTTTAATTTTTTTTTTTTTAGTTTATTTTGGGAGACAGTGCGTGAGCGGGAGAGGGCCAGAAAGAGGGAGACGGAAGATCCAAAGCAGGCTCCCGCACGGTGAGCACAGAGCCTGAAGTGGGGCTCAAACTCATGAAGAACCGTGATATCTTGACCTGAGCTGAAATCAAGAGTTGACTGCTTAACTGACTGAGCCACCCAGGTGCCCCTTAGTATATATCTTCTCACGGCCTGCTAATGCTTGACTCCATGAGCTGTCATCTACCCCATATTTTTACCGTAAGGACAGCCCTCAGGATAACTGAAGAACTGTATCAGTCTCCACTAGTCCTATAAGAAAAGAAAATTAATGCCCTCGTGAGTACAAGATAGCTCTTAGATCACATTTCCTTTTCTAAATGTTCATAACCCAAGAGATGATTGACATTTAATCGATTCTCTCTAAAATGCATTCTTTCCCATTAAAAAAAAAAAAAAAAAAAAAAGCACAGCATTTTCCTGACTCCGGGCAGGCTGGAGATTAAGGAGTAAGCAAAACTCATGGAATCATCTTTGATAAAAGCATCGTTTCTAAAAGAAAGGAGTAGCCACATCTGTTGTCACTTAAAATCTGTGCCTCACATGGATTTGCACAAGTTTATATTTATTGAGCCCTGTCACAGTGACCTAGGGGCCAATAATTTGTTAAAGACACAAAACATCACAACAAGTAAATGCAAGACAATCAGGTATCTTGGCTCTGGAGTGCCCCCTATAGGCCCAGGAGATCTGAGATGGGCTAAGTTCCTGGAAGCTAGATCTAGTCAATTAACTGTCTTTCTGTTCCTAATGTTCAGAATCCAGTAAACGATTCTAGCTGGAGGGTAAGTGCAATTCGGCTGGGTGTTAGGCAATCAAGGTAGGTTCAGGCTTCTTGGGAACAGTGCCATTCGTTAGCATGACACGAAGCTAACTATGTGCTCCGTCACCAGCAGGAACACCTGCTTCCTCTAGCCAGCTGAGTTCTGTTGCCATCCACTTCTTCTGAATCTCGTTATGGGCGAGCTCTCACCTCTAGTTTTGATGCTCATCCCCTTTATTTTATGGGAAAAGAAAATCTTTCTCTGCCTTCACATCTCAGTCGCTTACCATCAGGCTTGGGCTCACTGGAGGCCCTGCAAACCAATCACAGGCGTTGCCACTTAGACATCCTGAATCAGTTTGGTCCAGTTCAGCAAGTGTTTCTTGAACCCTCACCGTGTGCTCATGTTCATAATCATCTCTGGGGTCACAGGGATCTTGTTCGAGGGGTCCTTCCGCATCTTCTGGTCAGGTTTAACCTCAGAAGAACCCGCGGGCTCATGTCAGCTGAGCCATATCTGTATTACACCGTTCCCTGCCCCCCAGGCTTTGCTCCTAGCTCCCCAAAGAGAGCTCTCCTGCAGGTGTGCCTCCTTTCCCTGGCTTGTCCGTGAGCACGGAGGCGCTCATTAGCAGGGCCCGGCAGTTCACGGTCCCTGGTGGGTACGCCGTGTTTACCTTTGCCCTATGGAGGTAGAGCGTTGAGCCCTCAAGACGGGCTGTGCACAGATGAAACAGCCCTCACCAGGAGCGAGTAGGCAGCGGCCTCATGAGACAGAGGCAGTGCTCATGGGAGAGGGTGTGTGTGTGAAACGGTCCATCCCACTCGACTCTGGGAAGAGGACTCATGACGACAGGCCAGCAGTGTCCTTTTAGACTCGTCTCTCCAAGAGACCGTCTGGCCCCCTGCTTCTCAGGGTGAGTCAGCAGGACACGTGGGGGCCCGGGCACTGACGGAGGGAACTCTGAGGATGGCATCCCCTCACACATGCGTGCCCTCTCTTATTGGTATCCTGGTCCCTGGGTATTTCTCTAGTGCAGTCTCTTCCTGGCCTCAACTGTTTGAAAGAGAAGAAGAATTAATCCTGTACTTCATATGCTCTGAAACTAAAAAGAGGGCAAGAGGAAAGAAGTTTACATCAGATCTCACAGTCTTACTGATCGTTGCTGATAAAAACTGGCAAAGAGAAAGGTAACCGGAGCCTCGGGAATTCAATTCATTCTTTCAATCCACTCAGCAGATATTTTATTTTTAAAACATGAGTGCAGCCATCAGCAAAATTGAGAGACTGTGTGGGGCCCTGAAGCACTTGAAACTTTGGACCCTCTTAACTCTCACTCCATCCCTACCTTCAAATAGGCCCTGTCGGCTACTTCTTCTGGGGTGTATCCTCCCCACCCTCTCTTCCCTTTACTCCCTAGAAACCAATTAAAAAAAAAAAAAGAACTTGCCTTTTGGCATTAATTAAAGAAAGAAGGCGCTATATCATCTGGGCCATCAGCTAGGGACTTGTGTGGTTTATGACCCCTACTCGTGAGTCACTAATGGCTCCGTGTCTTTTTTTTTTTTTTTTTAATTTTTTTTTTCAACATTTATTTATTTTTGGGACAGAGAGAGATAGAGCATGAACAGGGGAGGGGCAGAGAGAGGGAGACATAGAATCGGAAACAGGCTCCAGGCTCTGAGCCATCAGCCCAGAGCCTGACACGGGGCTCGAACTCACGGACCGCGAGATCGTGACCTGGCTGAAGCCGGACGCTTAACCGACTGCGCCACCCAGGCGCCCCACCGTGTCTTTTTTACTTACAGGAAGTAGACAACACAATGCTGCCCTCCCGCTGCCCGTGGTGTTGTCAATGGCTCCCCCTCCTGTTCCTAGGGTACTACCAAATCGGCTGTTTTTAGCCTCCAGGAGAACTGGACAGTTGCTTCCCTTGTAAAGTTTTCCCAGGCATTGTCAATAGAGAGTAATTTTACCACTTTCTAACTCCTTTCTCAGCCCCTCTCAAATCACCAACCTTCCTGGAATGATCTAATAATCTGAACCAGAAAACTAACTTAGTTTCACCTGTGAGTTCTCACTGCCACTCTGTACTATAGTAGAAAGATTCCTCCTGTCCCGTATGATATGAAGAGAAGGTATGAGAACACCCATGTCCCTATGTCCTCCACTTGGTGGGAAGGATGGATTTCTTCTTTGTTCCCAAGGTACTAGCTCAACTGCACATTTGGAGATGTGTGGCTTTGAGTGTAGGGCCCAGCGATCTGTATTGCAGCCTGCAACCCTCAAATCTCCAAATTCACCTTCTCTGGGCTAAGTGCCCAAATGGTGATGGAATAGTACCTGGTAACAGAGAATGATGGACGGTTCTGAAAAGCACGTCTACCTTTTTCTTTGGGGAGAAGGTAGAAGCAGCTAATGTTAAGAGGCAGGCGTCAGGTCAGCTTCTGTGTTTCATCTGCAAGTCAAAGTAGCTAACCCTGCATCCCCCTTCGCACTTGAGAATGTTGGCAAACGGTTATTACATATGTAGACTGTAGTGGGAGAAGCTTCGATTTAGAGTCTGGCACCTGGTGGTAAACCTTTAGCTTTACCACTGTTGAGTCCTGTAAATGGATACCATCCCTCACAACTCTGAGCCTCAGTTTCCTTACCTGTTATCCGAGATACTTACCTTACAGCCTCGTCCGGAAGATTAAACGACCTGGAACACGTAAAAGCACTTTGTAAAGTGAACCCCTACATGAATATTGATTTTAAGAAGCTGGCCTGTATAGTTAAAAAAGAGCATGGCCTTTGAAATTAGACATGGGGACAGATCCAAGCCGTGCTACTCAACTGGCTGCTTGACCTTCCACAGGAAGCCTGACTTCCTTGAGGCTGTATACATTTGACCCTTGAACAACGTGAAGGTTAGGGGCACTGACCTAACCTCTCTGTGCAGGAAATCCATGTAAACTTTTGACTCCCCCAAAACATTAGTAGTAGCTTACTGTTGACTGGAAGCCTTACAGGTAACATAAACAGCTGATTAACATATTTTGCATGTTGTATGTACTATATACTGTATTCTTACAATAAAATAAACTAGAGAAAAGAAAATGTTAAGAAAGTCAAAGAAGAGAAAATACGTTTACGGTATTGTACCGTATTGAAAAAAGATCTATGCCCATACTGTTCAAGGGTATACTTGAATGCCTTGAATACCCTATAATACTAATTCGACCCTTACAGCATCAGTACGGGGATTAAGTAAGTAATGCGTAAGAATACATTATGAAGGCAAGTGCTATGCCGTCGTAAACGAGAAAATAGATGTGTGATGCCCTAGCGCCTTGGAGTTGGACACACTGCCCAGCCTCATTCCTGGCATTGCCCCTTACCAACGTGCGGCATCGCCTCTTTTGTAATTGCTTATTTTCTTCTCTGTCACCCACAAGTGTGTGATTTACTTGAGGATGGAGAGACTATATTCTCACCGTGTGTGCGTCTCCTAGCGGAATATCAAACATGTAGCAGGTGCCGAGAAAGTCTGTTGGGTAACCAAATACGTGATTTTTTAATCTGCTGATACTTTTATACTATAGGTCGTAGGTATCACTTTCACTTTTTATGTTTTTTTTTTTAATGTTTATTTTAGACCGCGCATGCATGCACGCAGACACAAGTGGGGGAGAGGCAGAGAGATAGGGAGAGACAGAATCCCAAGCAGGCTCTGCACTGATAGCACAGAGCCTAATGCGAGGCTTGATCTCACAAACCTGTGAGATCATGACCTGAACCGAAACCCAAGAGTTGGACACTCAGGTGCCCCAGTATCACTGTCATGTATAAAGATAACCATCAGTTGGAACTGGGAGGCCAGTGGCCAGTTCAGGTAGCTTGTACCCAACCCCATTCTACACCTCCAGGCCTCTCGATTCAGGTTCCTTGCTTGGTAGGTTCTTATGTAAAGCCAGAAATGTGATGGAGCCACAGAACATTTTTTTAAAAGTAATGACCTCCACTTGATCCACCTGGATGACTGCCTTCTAATACCCTGAGACTAAACAGACATCTTTCATCTGGTAAATGGCTCTGGTGAAGACACTCCTAAACATCTTTTGGAATCCTACCCCTTGGAAACTCCTCGAGGGTGGGGATTTGGCATTTTCAAGGTGCTCAGGGAATGTTGATTCTGAAATTAAAGGGTGTTGGGGTGTCTGGGTGGCTCACATGGTTAAGCGTCCGACTCCGGCTCGGGTCATGATCTCACGGTCTGTGGGTTCGAGCCCCACGTCGGGCTCTGTGCAGACAGCTCGGAGCCTGGAGCCTGCTTCAGATTCTGTGTGTGTGTGTGTGTGTCTCTCTCTCTCTGCCTCTCCCCCACTCATGCTCGGTCTCTCTCTGTCTCAAACATAAATAAACATAAAAAAAAATTTTTTTTTAAAGGGTGTTCTGTTCACAAACGTCAGAGTTTTCTTCTGCTTTTACCCCATGGCGGCTAATCCAAACCCTGTAGTATTAAATTATTTTCAAATAAATCAAAACGGTGGCACCTTCTTCAGCATCTCCTCTGCTTCATGTGTTCTGAAGAGCAAGTGGCATCTTGGTGGCACCAAGGTGCCACTTGCTGTCCAGTCCCAGGGTGCACTTCCACTTCTGATGGCTTATTTGGCCACAGCCTTCCCCTCCAGCAGGTCTCTTTGCTGCCATCTCTCCTGCCCTGTGGCTACTGGACTTTTCTCCCCCAAACCTTGCAAAAGCCCACCCATTGGCACCAATTTGGTCTTCAGATACCTCGGTCCACTTGTCTCATTGATCCTTCCCAGTTGAGTTAAACCTACCACCATGGTCTGTGCAGTGTTCCTTTTTCCAATCCGCCATTAGAAGTAAATGGCACCACAGCTCCTGCCCCGTTTCACGCACGTGTCCCAGAGGTAGCGCGATGAGACATCAATCTTCGGTGCCACCTGGCTCCCTGATAAGCTTTTGTTGTGTACATGGCTATATTGTCAAGAGCCTCCCTTCCTTCTTCCCACCGCCTCATCCTGAGAGAGCTTTTCTGAATATGACAAGCATCTAAAGACAAATTATCTCCTCACAAAGTTAATTTCTGTTTCTCAGCGGGGAGCCGTGGGTGCCCGCTGGGTTTGCAAGTGCTGCTGTTTGGTTAATGGATGAGTGTCTCTTGGATCCGGGTACCCACACCCGAACTGCTGCAGCGCCTGCCTTTCCATTTGCTTTAATTTCCTACTTGCAGCTGGCATTAGGAGACCTAAATGGGTTTATTCACAGGGTAGTGGCTTACAGTCATTAGCACTGGAAGGAAATCATATTGGAGACAAGGACCAGAGAGCTGCTTTCGTGTCATCCTTGATCAGTTAAGACAGTTTGGTTGGTTTTCTTTTTGTTTTGATGTTTATTTTTGAGAGAGAGAGAGAAAGAGCGTGAGGGGCAGAGAGGGAAGGAGACAGAGGACCCAAAGCGGGCTCCGCGCTGACAGCAGAGAGCCCGACTCGGGGCTCAAACCCAGGAACCGTAAGATCATGACCTGAGCCGAAGTCAGAAGCTTAACCCACTGAGCCGTCCAGGCACCCCCAGTTGTTTTTTGTTTTTTGTTTTTAGAGAGAGTGAAGTCACAAAATCCTTCTAGAGCCAGAACAAATGACCTAACATAAGAGGTCCATCTCCGAGTTGTAAGAGTTGAAAAAGCAGGGAGTTTTTGTGTGTGTTCCAAGTACCGGATCCTGAAGATTAACTAAAGCGCAGGATGAACAGGATGAAAATCGCTCTGAGTACCATTAAGTGTCGTTGTCATTGCTTCATATGCTAAAGCTTTTTAAAATGCAGGAAATTTTGTAACAAGTGGTCGTATCATCATGCAGAAAGCAGAGCCAGAAGTGGACTAGAAATTCCTCCGAACACATCCGGAATGTGTCTAAGTTACAACGTTGTTGCTGTTAGAGGTCAGACAAGGTCGAATATCGGCAGTTTCATGTTGTCCGGGCCGCGCTAGGCGGGCTTTTTAGACAGAATTCTGAAGGCCAGCCGCACCATAGACAGGTTTTTCCTCTTTGAAAAAAAATCCACAGCCTGCAGGCCAGTACCCATATGTCCTTGAGAGGAGCCCAACTCTAAGCTGTAAACCGTGGGAGCCAGAAATAGGCCTCAGAATTGCAGCGTTACGGAACAGCTGGTCACGCAGACTGGCGAACGTTGGCCAGCTCCCGTCCCGTCGCCGAGCCTCCTTTTCCACTGTGCTTCCGCACGCCGCACGCAGGCCAACGGAGCATTGAGACCATGGAACTAGAAGTCCCGAGGAAGAAAGGAAGCGAGCCATCAATTCCTCATTCCTCAGTAGCGCCTCTTACGATGGACAGCTTTAGCTCCGGGGCCTCCGGGGAGGTGTTTGGCCATTTGTGGGGGGGAGGCAGGAACCATGCAAAACAAATTAAGACCGAAACAACCCGCTCCCCCGGAGCCGCTGTGCGATCTCGGGCAAACATCTTAGTGTCTAATAGTTTTTGGTGGCGTACTAAGGAAAATAATATTTCAGAGAAGGGTTAGTGAGTTGACGATCAAATAGTAAAGTGTCTAGAGTCAATGCGCATAAATGCTTAATGGATGTTATTTCTCTTTTTCCTCTGTATTTGCAAGTTTGGGGCATGACATTTAAATTCTTTAGGTCCTGCAAGAGCACTTACACCCTGTGCAAGCGCCATAAACATTTAAAGGAGCCGCCGCGTATGCATGAAGATTCACTGCATTTTATTCACTGCCATACATGGTATCCACATGTATGTATATTTTTTCTCTGTATCACTAGAAATAATTCAGGCACCTCAGCCAACCTCAGCTGTTTCCTGTCCCCTTGACTTGCTGAGAGCATTCTTTTTAGGTTCTTACTCCCTCCCTCACTTTTCTCTACTGGGATGCTTTTCCAGCCATCTTCAAATATCTAAATATCACCAGCACAACTGTCACCTCTTTCATAAGGCAGTGGTTATTTCAAGAAATAAATAAGAATCAAAAGCTAACTATGGGTGGGACACAATGTTAGGTGCTCTGAGATATGTAGAAATGAGTAAGATGGCTTTGCTTTCAAGAAATTTAAATTTTAACACAAGGATTTGAAAAATATGTCTCTTATCGTGAAACCTCTCACATTCATCAAAGTATTCATAGTACTTTTTGCACACCTGGCTTTTGCACACCTGGTTGTGGGAGAGAATAGAGATATCCTCCGATTTTACTTCCTCTAAGTACTTGATCGATTAAGGAACTAAGCGCCAAGAGTTGACTAGTAGAAGCAAAATTGAAAGTTTCTGAGTTACATAAATGGTGGTCCTAATATACCTAGATACCAGAGCCCACATGCTTTACCCACAGACCCTCAGTCAAAGCCTATTCTAGAAAAGTTTGCTGGTTTTCTGGTTCACAGTATTTTTAGCAGCAAATCAGCAGTTGCAGAAACTGACAACAGTAAGAGTCGACAGCTACTTTTTTATTCAAAGCACCGAGAATTAATCGCTGCTAGTCTCTATGAGAAAAACTATATAAAATCATGAAATGACATACTGGTTGGGGGCCATTTAAGTGGGCTACAAATTGCTCTACCTGCCGTGGTAGCCTTTAAGGGCAGGGTTTATTGCTAAACAGAAAGGTTGATAATAGTGGTGAATCATTAGTTTGTAATGAGTCATTATGAGGTTACATTAAGACCTGTAGATTCCACCTCCAATAGGCAGGGAAGTATGAACTTGTTTTATTCATTTACTCATTTACTTTTCATTGAAGGATAGTTGCCACACAATGTTACATTAGTTTCAGGTGTACAACATAGTAATTCAACAAATCTACACGTTGTGCCGTGTTCACCGTGAATGTGGTTACCATCTGTCACCATACAGCACTATTACAATATATCTCTGTGTCTTTAATAGAATTTTTAGTTTTGCATTGACATGTAAGTGTTTGAACTTTTTTGAGTGGTTTATATGTTAGGTGAAAGTTTATGTCTCTATTCACTTTTTATTTTCATATTGAATATATTTTAGAAAAAATCATCAGAGATGGGTGTATAAGAAACTATATAACATGTATGGTTGTACTGGAATTTGGCTTTATTGAATCTTATTTTGAAATAAGTGAACCACCTGTTAGGAATTGGGATTTTATTTGAGAAATCCTGGTCTGAGAAATGAAGGTAAACAGTGAAGCATTATTATGCACGTCAAGCGGCAATAACGTACCTTTGTCACAGGGTTGTTGCAAAGGATTAAGTAAATGACCGTGTCAGTTTCTAACTTGCATATTAATATGCATGCTTCCTAACACAGTAGTGAGCACTCAGGAAAATCTTGGTGTTGTTACCATCACCTTCACTGCCATCCTCTTGAAGCCTGCAGACCTCCTGCTCCTTCTCAGTCAGGTGGTCCAATTTCCCTTTGCCGAGACCTACATGGTAGGTTTTCTTTCGGGGAGCTCCTTGAAGCAAAGGAAAGCACTTAATCCTTTCCTGGGGAACCAAAGATTTGGTTATTTTTTTTTTTTTGCAAGGGGGAGCGGGGAAGGAGAAGAATCTCTTTGGAGTCCGTCTCCCAGCTCCCACCTGCCCTCCTGCATTTCCCATGACAGACCAAAATTTAGTCTCTCAACTTATCCTGCCACCTCCACTTAAGTGTGATACGTGGGATGACCTATAAGAACCGGTGGAAGGGCTCTAATCACTTACTCAAACCTCCCAAAGACTAATTTGTAGGAGCCTCAGAGGTAGGTGTGTGTATTGAAAGACACCAGGTCCTCTCACTAGAACCCTGAGCAAATGTCTATCGATTAACTTAATTAAAGGAAGATTATAGCTTGTGCACTGGGCTCTGTGAGTTATCTAACTATATGATTCCAAGGGATCTTTAAAGCATGTGTGCTAATGGCCTTCTCATTTAAACCAGCATGAATTTGAGTTCATTTCATCAATTTGGTAATCAAATAATTGCCAAGAACACAGAAGGTACAAAACAGGAATTTTCTCTTATAAGTAAATTACAATATTTTAAACTGTCTTTCCTAATACTTCTATATGGAGTGTGGTTCGAAGAGATCCTGTTTTTCACATATTAAGGGCAAGAGCTCTTTAACTTTTATTTATTCTTCTGATCTCATTTCCTGGCTCGGGCTGGGGTCATGGAACCATGAAGATTTGATTGGGCCATTTGTTTGGGAAACCTCCAGTGTCAGTATCTTTAGGTCACTCTTGGACCAGACTCCACAGAAAAGGATTCTCCAATCTGCTCTCTGGAGATTGAAGGCCTCCCTGCTAGCATCCAGGAAACCAAATGGGAAGAGGAAGGAACAAAGGGTTAGGGATTCTTGGTGTCCAGTTTGTATAAAGTCATTCAACTCTCCTGTTTGTTGTTGGTTTTTTTCCCCCCATTCGTAATTGTTTATCCTGTCTCCTAGTCCAGAGATCCTCTCTTTTACTCTTTCCAGAGAATAAATCTTCATGTTTTTACCAGGGTGGAGGAGAGCCATCCTGTTTCCCAGTGGGGGAAGGGATCTTGGGAATCTGACTACGTCCTAAATAGACTTTCATCTAATCCTTAATGTAACCACTCTTGCCCTTTTCCCCACATCCAGATGTAGCTGGGGCTGTTGAAATTCACAGTGGAGATTGGTTTCCTTTTCAGCTTTCCACCTTCTGATACAGGATTGTACTTTTCTTGAGTCTATTAGAGACATTTACCACTCTGATGGGCTTTCCAGCTTCTAAAATTGTGTTACCTTTGTCTTCTCCCCACCCTCCCCCGTTCTTCTTAATCCTTAGTGGTTTATGTCTTGGACAAAAGTAATCTCTTTACTGTCACTTCAGAGATTCGGGGAGCAAGAGAGAATAGATGTGTGTTTAAATGTTTTCCTTACCCAGAAGTAAATTCTCCCCTAGGTACATCGTTCTCCCTCCTGCTGCCTGTGTCTTTCCTCAGAAGGCCCTGCCCTGCCTCTCCTCTCTGGTAACTGGAGGAATATGGAAGGCCAGTTCCCTTCCTTTTCTACCTCCCTATGCCCTGAAGGGCCATCTTTTCTACCCACTTTCCCTGAAGGCCCAACTCAGCTTGTGAATTGTCTGTTAAACCTTCAGGAGTATCTCAGGCCATGATGAAAAGCACTCGTATATACCTCAGGTGGGTAGCGAAATTCCTGTGTATACATCTCGTCTACCCTCTCTGAGTAGACTAAAAGCAGACTGTAGTCTCCCTCCTGCCAGGCCTTGCCTGAGAATTGGGGATTTAAGTTGCCAAAGGAAATGGTGGAAGGAGCCCAAGTTTGGAATAGAAACAGTCTGAGGGCAGCTCTGGGCCCCACCACTTACTCTGTTATCTGGGACAGGGAACTTAACCTTTCTGAAGCTCCCTGTCGCCTCCGTAACATGAGTTATGTGAGGACAAAATGAGATGACGCATGTGGCACTGCTTAGCATAATCCCTGGCAAACGGAAGGTGTTTAATAAAGGTTACTTCCCCCCACCCCTCACCTCTATTTTCACATTTCCTGAGCACAGTCTTTATCCTGCAGCAGAGGCTCAAGAACAATCCCTAAATGATTTCTCTGGAAGAAGCTGATCAAGGTTATTCATTAGACATTATGCTTTTCTGTATCCAAGTTGTACCACATCCACCAGAATTTTATGGCAGGAAATCCTTACTGCTTAAGTAAGGGGGGACCAGGGGAGCAGAAACACAATACCCAGTAACACGGAGAGGACCTCAGTCTCAGTATCGGCTTTAACAAAGCCAACCTGCGGCTTGCAGCTGTGTTTCCTCTTTGCAATTATAAAAGTGAGAACTATGTGAACTAACTTCCAATTCAGTCCACACTCTGCCACTTGGGATCTGGAAGCTAGCTGATCTTTTGACCCAAGGTGCTCTGCTGTGTAGGCTTGCCAGTTATAATTATATTTTCAGGTGTCAATTAGCAAAATAGCCCATTCTTTGGCAGTTTGGAGTAATGAGATGAATCTTGCACTAATCTTTCAATTCAACGAGCACTTGGTGAGTGCCGTATACATAAAATTCTGTGTCTTGCTGTACGTAGTAAGGGTATATGAAGAGCTGGAGGCTAGAAATTTCAAAGGTGTTTCCTGTGTGAGCTCACGAATTTTCAAATATTACTAGAATCTTGAGCAACAAAGAAAAAGGCAGAAAGTTTTCCATAAAAATAGTTCTCAGTACACAGTGTCCCTTTGTATTCAAGTGACAAGAATTTCAAAGACAGTTACCTCCTGGAACAGATATAATGGAAATTCATTTAGCGAAAAATATACTTACTGAATATGATTGCACCAGACTCGGAGCTTGTCTCTGGGGAAACCTTGGTGAGTGAAACAGACTGGCTTTCTCCAAAGATTGCTAGTTCCCCGTGATATTTGATCTTTTCCTCTCTGTGTTTCAGGGCTTTCCATGAGCATTTTTCTCTGCACCGTATCTAGATACATGTACACATAGTATTTGCTAAATTCCTGATCTCATGTTCATTCTGCACAATTTATCATCATTCACCTAAAGCTTGCCAGTTCATGAAATGTCCTCTAATTCCTGCTTGACATCTGTTTGTTGCCCATAAATAGTCTACGTAGAACCAAGAATGCTGATGTGAGACCTCAGTGAGGGAGCACAAAGCACAGCATTCTGTGCTTTACCACGCATGGTCTATAGCGTCTGAAGAGAACACAGATTCAGGCCTTCTCTGAACTTACCTCCTCAAAGTCTCTGCTTCACACTCGACCTCTTTCTTCATCAAATTAGAATGGATATTTCTGTTTTTTGTAAGCTCTGTCATTTTTGTTTGCCTCCCTCTTCCTGCATTTATCTCCTCGTTGTGGTGAATTTGGGACCTGATGAAGTTCAAGTCTCCAGACCCCTGCCCGTCCATTTATTTGAGAGTAGATGCATTTGGTTAGTCAGACTCAGTGGCTTGTGGTTGCTGGTTCCCACAGGCTTCTAAGAGCTGGTTGTGAAATTTTCACAAGTTTTGTGAGCTGGCTACTAAACATAGTCATTATTAAAAAGTAAGTTATAAAATACTAAACACAAAGGCAGTAAATGCTCCAACTCACCACTTCTTGATTGGTTTACCACAATCTGTGCTCTTTTTATCTATGCTCTTGGGTTTTTGCGTCGATTGTAACTAATGCCAGAAATACTACATGGGTGTTACTGGGCACCTCTTTGAGCTCTAAGTTCAGTGACGTCACATTGGTAGTGAAATTGCCATGGTGGAAATGTCCACACATAGACACTGGCAAATACTACAAATCGGGACCCCCCACACCTCCCCAGAGAGCAAGGTGTCAGACATTTCCCAGCACGTTGCCAGTCATGTGATTCTCTTCTACTTCTGCCAATGCTACAGTCACTAATGATCTTTAGCCACATCAGTTACATCTGTCTTCAAGGTGACAAAACTCTTCCTCCGGTGAGGCCATGCCTGCCTTATACTTCTTTACCCAGAGCCCTAGTGACCGCCAAGCACGGATTTTTATAATGGATCCACGGCTACTCCTAGGCTGCCCTTCCCTTCATCCTTCTCATCCTCAGTGAACCTGTTTTCTCCCTCCCCTCCCTTCTCTTTCCTTCTTCTCCTTCTTCTTCTTAAAAGCAAGGACTCTGGAGCCAGACTGACTGGCTTGTCCTCAGACTGTATCATCCACTGTATTGGGTTATCTCAGGCTTGTTACTGAGCTTTTTAGGCCTCAGTTTTATCATGTGTCAAGCAGAGATAACAATAGTATCTACTTCATAAATAAAATGAGTTAACAGTTTGTAAGTACCTAGAATAATGTGTGGCATATAGTAAGCAATATATGCATACTTATTTTTTAGCTTGTTTTTAATGTTTATTTATTTTTGAGAGAGAGAGAGAATACGAGTGCAGGGGAGGGGAAGAGAGAGAGAGGGAGACACAGAATCGGAAACAGGCTCCGGGCTCTGAGCCATCAGCCCAGAGCCCGACGCGGGGCTCGAACTCACCGACCGCGAGATCGTGACCTGAGCCGAAGTCGGACGCTTAACCGACTGAGCCACCCAGGCGCCCCATATATGCGTACTTAATAAAATACACACTTCCAGTGTTCATCCAGCACCTATCTGCAGACTTGCCATGTGGTGGAGGGTTCATGCTCTTTCTTCTAGAATTGCAAAAGAAACACATGAAAATAAGGAAGAGAAGGCATGGCCTAGGCTTGTGACATAGGAACAGTAGCCCTAGGGAACCAGGAAAAGGGTTAACAAAATAAACCAGAGGAGGGGTCAAGATCAGGAAGGGAGACAATAAATAAGAAAAATAGTTGCATTTCAGAATAACCTGCAAAGATTAGAATATACGTAATATAAACTTTTTATATTTTATTGCAAATATATATACCAGGGAAATAAAGGGATACTTTAGAAATACATAGAAAATTCCCGTTTTGATTGAAGTAATTAAGCCAATTTGGATGCTCATTCTGGGCAGGAATGTGGTCGTCACACGCTGAAGGTGCTTAGGCTAAATCAAATTTGTATTGAGCTACAGCCATGGAGACCGAGTGAGGGATGTCCGTCCGTGTCTATGAAAAACGCAAGCCCAGGAGCCTCAGGACTCATTTGTCCGACCATCTGGAAATCTCTAGTGATCTAAGCGCTTAATTTTACCCTCATTTTTAGAACAAAAGGCAAACAATACAAGAAGAAAATGGGCAGCAGAGACATTCTACTTTTCATTTAAAAAAAAAAATCTTAGTGATAAAAGGAGCAGAGAGTTTAAAAGAAAAAAATGAGAAACCATTAAAATGAATTGAATGCTCTGTCTGTGTTTTGCAGTAGGCTCTATTGTTTTCAGTTACACGGGAACTGTGGTAATTTTATGAATCATTAGAGTTTTCTTTCCAAATTATATGTGCGCTCTTAAAGTGCCTTCTAAGTTACCCACAGGAAGAGACCGTTGAGCAATTTTATGATTCCATTTAGTACTTTTGAGCTTTGTATTAATTTTATATTTTAAACAAATTTATACTTAAAATCCAAAGATAACATTGTGACAGCTGAATCGTTGTGTATTTAATTTCTTCTGCTCTTACAAACATATGAGCCTGTTTCATGTTTTCAATCCCTGGTCTCACAAGAGACTGTAGAATAAATATGGAACCCTGGTTTGGTGAAATGATGACTTCCCACGTAAAAACTCTTCCCACCCCACCCCAAGGCTGAAAACAATCACAAGAGTTGAACATTGTCCTTTGGCATTTGTGTCTCATCGGGCATGGTGATCTGTAAAGCATGGACGCTGTTAGTGATACCTAATACCTACTGCAGTCCATCCTGGGCCAGCCTAACGTGGGCTGCACAAAAAATGGGTAAAGTCAAGTCAGCGTAGTGTGGTGTGTGTGTGTGTGTGTGTGTGTGTGTGTTCCAGTTTACTTTCTTGGGAAGGACTTTTTTTCTGATATTTTCCTCCACATTCTTGGTGTGAAAATATTCATGTTTTTATCATACTTCTATAAAAACAGTGGTATTATAAGTGATCTGTTTTTGTTTTGTTTTATTTTAAGCATCATAACTTGGCAAAAATCAAAAGTTGGATCTATGTTGGTTCATTTATTTTTCCTGGTTGGTGAAATCTTGAAGTCTGGAAATTATTGTACATGTGTTGGCTGTATCCTTCCCAGTGGCGTGGGTGTTTGCTGTGTGAAGAGATTGTCTTAGAAGGAAATACATCAAAGCTTCAATATTCAGATTTTTAACCACTAACAGTACTGGGAGTCAGGAGCAAAGCTGCTTCCCTGGGCAGTATGTGGGTGGTTCTATTACTGTTCCTGTCACACAAACTTTGGCAGGATGCCATCTGTTTAGTTCATCAGGATGCATTGTCATTGTGGTCATCTCTAATCTCACGTAGGCCTCTCTCTTCATAGATCATGTGCTTTGATAACTAAAATCTAGGAAGGGTAAATGCGAATGACTCATCTCCTAAACCTGGGAAAATGAGTTAAAAGCCAAGTTGACATTATGGTGGGCAGGCTGGAGATGTCACCGTGGTTCACAAAGAATATTACACTCTCACTGCTTGTGAATGAAGAAAGGAAGAGTAACTTGTTCAACATCTCAGAGTTAGTGTTAAAACCATATTTGGAGTACAGGTCTCCTCTGTACTAGTCACTTGACTTTTGCCCAGCGGCACATACTGTTTTGCTCAACCTGCAATGATCATCTGGAACAGTTAACTTTATTCCTAGAAGGGGCTAGAATGCTGGGTTTGCAACAGCCGGTTTCGTCAAAAACAAGATCTCCTTTTCAGAATATATCAGCTCTTCACAGATTTTATGGTCCCTCCCAGTCTGAGGCATATCTGAGTTGTATCACTGCCCTTGAACAAATTTTCCCCTGTGTGTGCATGCTTGCACGCTTGCTCGAACACTCTCTTCCCCAAGCAGTTCCATATGTTCTGTTTTCCTGGAAGCCAAGCTCCCTGCTCCTCCTTCTCCTAAGAGGGCTCTGGATCTCACCTCTGAGCTACACGAGTAACTGAGGCTGAAGCAGTGTGTGGGGAAACTTGTCAGCATAATTGATTATTCTGTGGAATGAGCCACCAAAGGCAGGTGAGCCCTCAGAGTGTGGAACAAATGTGCGTGTAGGGTGCATCTCCCACTGGTCCAGCCGGACTTCCTCCTCTGACAAGTTGATTTATATCTTTGTAACTCTTCCCTAACGAATCGTGCCCCACTGTGGACCATTGAATCTCCTGCCGCAGAGACCTTGCCTTTGCTAGCAGAAAGAAGAAATGTAAAGGTCCCGCTCTGTGAATCTCTGGGTTTGTTTGTCTGTTTGTCTGTCTGTTTGTTTGTTTGTTTGTTTGGACTAAGTGGAGTGGCCAAGGACATGAAATCTTTAAAAGGACAGAAGAATCACATAAAACGCTTGACTAATACCTGCTACATCAAGAGAAGGGTTTCTGTGAATATAGACGCTTTGCGGCATGAGAGAAACCAGAGTGGAATGAGAATTCGAGAAGCATAAAGAAATGCAAGCATTTGAGACCACCTTTGGCGGCAGCTTGATGTTCTGGAGTTCTTTAAAAACGTCTAAGTGTTATACTTGTTCCTTGAAACCACTTTAAGTGTTAGACTTGCTAAAAAATAGGGACGATAACGACTGCTCTACTTTCTCACAATCTGTTGGGATATTGATTGAGATATTTGTGAAGTACTCCGAGCTCTCAGGAAGAAGGGTGTTAGAAAACGCTATGGTGATGTTGTTAGCAGGGCTTGGAAAATCCTGCAAAAACATAATTTCGGAAAGATACCTTTAAGGTAGGCTGGATTATTAGCCTGAACCTATATGGCAGCTTTAACAATCTTACAATCTTACTATGGACAGTCCAATGCTTTTGCCCTAGGTGTCCGTTCTGGGTGAACTTGGGTTAAGGAAAAGAATGAAGGACTTTTTTTTTTTTTTTTCTTTTTAATATGTATATAACTAGACAGTAGAGCATGGAGTGATATGGGCCCTTAAGGCAGAAAGAGAACATTTAGAAATATACACCTGGGAAATAAAATTCCAGGGCACACGTTTATGTGGAGTCCATCTTCCTTTGGAGGTTTTTCTTTCTCCATGGGAGGGTTTTGTCAGTGGTTGGTTTGCTTCCTAAAGATCAGATGCCCTTACTACCTCTCTTCCTTGAAACTCTTCTTTCTTGTTTTGTTTTGTTTTTTGCATACTTGGTTTTCCTCATTTTTTTTTTTTTTAATCTTTGCCCCTTCTCTTCTTTTCTATCTTGGATCCTCTACTCCTCCTGTCACCACTGTCTGAGCCGCCCTACACCTGGAGGGCAGCCTCCTTGTCGTGGAGTCCCACACCTCTGAACCGCCTCTGCGTATCAGCCTGGCTCACCTTCCCCAGGACCGGGCACAGCGTGGGGTGCTAGACAGAACATTGAAATGGGAGTCAAAGGAACTGATTTCTTCATTTTTTCCTTTCAGGTCTCCTTGCCTTTTTTCCTGCTGTTATTAAGGTTGTTTCTATTAATCTCACTGGTTTTCAACAACTTGATGATAATGTGTCTTGCTGTAGTCTTTGTCATCTTCCGTGTGAGATTTTTTAACTTCTTGAACCTGTGAGCATACACTTTTCATCAGATTTGGAAACTTTTCAGCCCTCATGTCTTTTTCTGTCCCCTGTCTCCTTCAGGAACTTTAGTTACATGTATTAAGTTGCTTGATTGTGTCCCACGGACTGTTCATGGACTCTGCTTGATCGTTTTCATTTTTCTCCTGTCCGTTTTATTCTGGATAGTTTCTATTGCTGTGTCTTCCATTTTTCTTCTGGTCATGTTCACGTTTTGCTGTATGTTCTTGAACATAGGAGAATATTTATAATGGCTGTCCTAACCTCTTTGTCTACTAATTCTGTTATCTGTGTCGTTCCTGGGACTGTTTTTCTGGACTGATTTTCCCACTTCTTTGCATGCCAGGTAACTTTTCATTAGATGCTGGACATGGTGATTTGGGGGTTTTTTTACGTTGTTGGGTGCTGGCTTTTATTGTAGTACTTTAAATATTCTAGAACTTTGTCTTAGGACACATTTCAGTGGTAGAATTACATTGATCATCTCAAGCGTTGCTTTGGGGCTTTGTTAGACATGTCCAGGGCAGCCCTTCGTCTTAGGCTAATTTGACCCCACCGCCCGAGGTGCCATACCTTTCTGAGGACTCTACCAGTTGCCATATCTGTGAGGTGGCTCTTCCACTCTAGCTAATGGGAACGTGAACCATTCCTGGCCCTGTGTGATGAAGTCTGGGAGTTCTACCTGCTCTTTTCAGGTGGTTCTTTCACCAGCGTTAGTAATTTCTGCCCCACAGGCACAAGTCAGTACTCAGCCCACGATTTGAGGGGGCTCTTCTAAAGATCTCCAGAAAGATCTCAACCTCTCTTTCTCCCTTCCTCCCTCTCTCTGTGCGCCCCCTCCTGTCCAGTGTTTCACCCCACAAAGCCCTACTTGCCTTAACCTTCCAAAGCGCCGGATTCTGTCCTCCCCAACTCAGAAAAGTCTGTGTGGGTCCCCCCTTTCCTGAACTGTGACCTAGAAACTCCAGCTACAGCGTTCGCAAGGCTCACCTCATTTACTTTCCTTCTCCATTGCCTGAGAATTGATGCCTCATATATTTCATCTGGTTTTCTTGTTTTTGTTTTTTAAGATTTTATTCTGAGTAATCTCTATGCCCAACGTGGGGCTCAAACCCACAACCCAAAGATCAAGAGCCACACATTCCACCTACCGAGCCAACCAGGCGCCCATCATCTGGTTTTCTCATGTTTAAAGCAAGGCTTCAAGCTATTTCATACCAAAACACTTTAGTATTACTTCTCTACAAAACAAGAGCATTATCTTCATTATCACAATCACATTATCACAGCTTTTAGCATGCGCAGTAAGTTCTTAACGTCTTCTAATACCTACTAATTTGAAATTTCCCACGTTTTGCAAAAATTTTCTTTACAACTAGTTTGTCCCAACTAGGATTCCATGTAGGATCATAACTGTCATGTGGCTTACATCTCTTTTAATCTAGAGCAGTCACTTTTTTTCCCAGTGCTGATGTGTTTAACAGACACGGTCACCTGCGCTCGACAATATCCCATGTTCTGCATTTGTCTGATAGCGTCCTCTGTCTCCTGTGACTAGAAGCGAGATCTAAAAGCGTGATTAGATTGGGATTAAATGTTTTAGTAGGGATATATCATAGATGGTGCTAGGTTTCTTGTCCCATCACATCCACAGACCCGTAAGAGCTGGCTTCCTAACATTAGTGATGTGAACGTCTCACCCCTGGGTGGGACCTGTGACCATCTGGTCCGTCCATTGTTCAGGTATGGTTTTCCTCGTGCGCCCAGAAAGTAATCTGTGTGTGTGGCGTATGTTTGGCACTGCAAAAATGTTCATTTTCCCTGTCAACTGTCCTCTCTTTGTTTTACTACCAATTGATAATCTTTACTCAAATCAGCTGTGTTGTTAGAGGCTGCAAAAATGATTTTCTAATTCTGTTATTTCTTCTACACTTCTTAGTTGGCATTCTTCATTAGAGTAGAGCTTTTCCCTATTTGGTAATCCTGAAATAGATATAGTTCCTACTGGAAAGACAGAGTAAATGCATAATTCTTTCTCTTTATCAATTCTCAAAGAAGAATTTGATTTAATAGTCTCCTCAAATGGTGACAAATGAGTTTTTTCCCTGACTTTCTCTCTGCCTTGATCTTTCATATTTTTCAATAAAAATAATCAACTACAATAATTTATTCCATTTGATGCAGTAATCATCAGCTTTGGCCAGAGAGAGCTCAGAGACCTGGATTCTAGATTTTTGAAGTATCATAAGCTAGCTGTGTATCTCTGACAGGCCCTTTAATATTTGTGTTGGTCGTTTTTCTTTTTTAAAGCCAGACAACTGGACTGTGGATAGCAGGGGTTGCTTTTGGCTCTAGGGTTGGGATTCTGAGCTCCACTACCTTCAACACTGCCTGCTCCTGTCCCTGCGCAGGAAGAAGCCCTCAGCCTGCCATCCAGGCCTTCCACACTCTACTCTGTCCAGACCACCCTTTCTCCTCCAGTTCCTCAACATGAATCTCCTACTCCAGCCACAGTTGTCTCCTGCCTTTTCCCTGGTTTGCTGTGCCTTGCTTCTTCCTCTCCATGTATCCTAAACTTGGTCTATCTCCCAGATACCAGTTCAGTCTTTCCCACCTTTTTACTGCTGTTCCCCTACCGTATCTTTTGCGCTTAACTTGCCTCTTGGAATATCACTTGTTTCTTGTTTTAAATGATGTTTTCCCAACTAGATTATTAGCAGCCCCTGGAGAGTAGGACCATGCTTTATGTCAAGAACATTGCCTGGCACAAATGAAGTACTTTAGCTGCTAACGTTATTATACTTCTGTGTCTCCCCTAACATGTAGCACTATGTATTTTGCAGAATAACAACCTTAAGGCGCTTTTGAAGTTGTGTGTGTGTGTGTGTGTGTGTGTGCGCGCGCGCGCGCTTGTGCTGGAGTTAAGGATATTTCTTGTAAGTGCTAATGTTTACTTATTCGTTGATATTCCCTGGGTTCCATTACATATCAAGGGGAATTGATAACCTGGACATAGAATTATATTGATTTGAAGCATGTAAAGAAACAAAGATATGCCCTGAGATCCCACGGTCTAATTAAACACAACTGTTGTATACTTCTTTCCCCTTTCCTGCTACGTTGTTTTGTTTTGAATATGAAGTCTCAAACCCCTAAATAAACCTTGTAAAGAGCCAGCTGTGCTTATAAGATATGTTAGGCACAGATTTCATTCTACCATAAGTGATCCTCTAGCCAAAATGTTAAGAAAATATTACTAGTAATTTACGTCAGATACATTTTCCAAGTTATTAACTGGCAGGTAAATTTTATAATCACTTATGTGAGTTCTAAAGGGATATAGTGTTTCTGGTTGCCCAAAATTTGACCTCCTATTTTCTTTGTTTAAGCCTATATATATATATATATATATATATATATAGGCT